>NC_092195.1:21851273-21988773 GCF_043641665.1 Enoplosus armatus
TGATAAACAGCAGCACAGAGTCTCCTGTTTTAATGTCTTGTTCATCATCTGTGATGAGAACACATCAGAAATAAAACATAATGCAGGTATAAAATCCCCTCTCCTGATTGGCCTCTGTTGCTCTGTGAAGTGTAGTGATTTGAGGTAGAAGTTGCTGAAGTGTAATTTTAAACAGCTGAATCACTGTTCAATCATCAGGTCATAGAAACCTTCATGCTCTCTGAGGTTCAGACTGTCGGTCGTAAAGATCAGAAGACCTCTGGGTGTCTCAGTTTGTGGGAAACTGGATCTGTCCTCACAACAGCTTAGGGGGGTCTCTAAGCCAGTGTCGGGGCGGTGTCCATACTGTATTTTTGACCTGACGAGCCGGCGTGGATTGAACAAACCAGACGTCTCACTTTGGACAGAGCCAGGCTAGCTGTTTCCCCCTGCTTCCAGTCTTTATGCGAAGCTAAGCTAACCACATCCTGATTCTCATCTCACTGCTGGATGTTGAACTGCTCCTTTAAAGGAGATGAATGTTGAGGTCTTTATTATCCACCTGTGTTTCTGGCTACAGGTGCAGGTTTTATCAGCTGATCCAGATATATGACAGACCTGATTCCAGATCCTAAAGCAGATTTTTGTGGGGTCAAGATGTCAAATGAACTTCAGATCATGAGAGGAAGGAGTGTCTGTGATGAACTACGACATGAAAACATTTTTTACACCTTCAGAGGTGAAAGTGTTAAAACATGCCGACTGTAAACAGGAGGAGAGCCGCTGTGGTGCTAAATCTGTCGACACGTTTCATCCAAAAACAGCCCGTGGGTGTACTGCACGCGCTCAGTACGAACCTGAGACTGAGACACAACAGACGAGTGAAGCTGTATTTATATCCACACTGACCTGTTTTAACTTCACTTATATTTAGATTTCTGATCAACTGATCTGAACGCAGTGCTGAGACAGAGTGTGTGTGTCTGTGTGTGTGTGTGTGTCTGTTATTGTAATCCTAAAATAAATGGAGAGAGCGAGACACAGACCGGTCGAGAGACTATAATTGCAAGCAGAGAGAGAGAGAGGTTGAACAGTAATTATGTCTCCATAAAAGTTTTGAGTGAATTCCTGAAACTTGATTAATTAATATTTATTTTATAAAATATGAGTTTCTAACTACTTTCACATGAAAATGATTCAAAAGGGCGTGACTGTGTAATTATTCCTGCAGCATTAAATCTGACTGTGGTTGAAAATAACTAAATATATTTACTCAACTGCTGTACTTAAGGACAAGTCTGAGGTACTTGTACTTCACTTATATTTCACTTGCATACATGAGTATTTCCATTTTCTGCTGCTTTATGCTTCTACTCCACTACATCACTGCATCACATTCACTTTACAGCTTCAGTTACTTTGCAGCTTCAGATGAATAATACAAAATATAATCAATAAATAAATGATGGTGCTATTATAGATTAAGATAAAACTTTGTTGATCCTCCAGCAGAGTCATCAAAAAAAAGCTGCAAGAAAGTGAAGCCAAAACATCTCAATCACCCCCTGGTGGCTGGCTGCAGTGTAGGTCATAACCCCCCCCCCCATGTTAGCAGACGGGACATGGGCCTAACTATATACAGTCTGGTGGAGACGCGTCGGCCATCTTTATATACAGTCTGTGGAGGAGACGTGTCGGCCATCTTTATATACAGTCTGGTGGAGACGCGTCGGCCATCTTTATATACAGTCTGTGGAGGAGACGCGTCGGCCATCTTTATATACAGTCTGGTAGAGACGCGTCGGCCATCTTTATATACAGTCTGGTGGAGACACATCGGCCTTCTTTATATACAGTCTGGTGGAGGAGACACATCGGCCTTCTTTATATACAGTCTGTGGAGGAGACGCGTCGGCCATCTTTATATACAGTCTGGTGGAGACGCGTCGGCCATCTTTATATACAGTCTGTGGTGGAGACGCATCGGCCATCTTTATATACAGTCTGGTGGAGACACATCGGCCATCTTTATATACAGTCTGTGGAGGAGACGCGTCGGCCATCTTTATATACAGTCTGGTGGAGACACATCGGCCATCTTTATATGCAGTCTGGTGGAGACACATCGGCCATCTTTATATACAGTCTGGTGGAGGAGACGCGTCGGCCATCTTTATATACAGTCTGGTGGAGGAGACACATCGGCCATCTTTATATACAGTCTGGTGGAGACACATCGGCCATCTTTATATACAGTCAGTGGTGGAGACGCGTCGGCCATCTTTATATACAGTCTGGTGGAGACACATCGGCCTTCTTTATATACAGTCACTGGTGGAGACGCGTCGGCCATCTTTATATACAGTCTGTGGAGGAGACGTATCGGCCATCTTTATATACAGTCAGTGGTGGAGGAGACACATCGGCCATCTTTATATACAGTCTGATGGAGACACATCGGCCTTCTTTATATACAGTCAGTGGTGGAGACGCGTCACCCATCTTTATATACAGTCTGTGGAGGAGACACATCAGCCATCTTTATATACAGTCTGGTGGAGACACATCGGCCTTCTTTATATACAGTCAGTGGTGGAGACGCGTCAGCCATCTTTATATACAGTCTGTGGAGGAGACACATCAGCCATCTTTATATACAGTCTGGTGGAGACACATCGGCCTTCTTTATATACAGTCAGTGGTGGAGACGCGTCAGCCATCTTTATATACAGTCTGGTGGAGATGCATCGGCCATCTTTATGTACAGTCAAACATACATTAATAAAAGAAAAAGAAGAGACAGGAGACGCAACCAGAGTCAAAAAGACCAGAACAAATCAAACTCTGTATGATGATGATGATGATGATGATGATGAAGCACCTCCTGATCAGAGCAATGCAACAGCAATCCACATAAAGAAACATGATTCATTTTTTACTTGAACAACATGTGAAGACGGAGCTGAAGCAGCAGACTGGACGACAGATTGAAATCAGCTCAGGAGCCAGAAAATACAAAACAACACCCCAAAATAGAACGAAAAATAAAACAGAGGGAAAGAAGTGTGAGGAGGAGGAGAGGAGGAGAGGAGAGGCGGCGACAGTCCAACACCTCCTCATATCAGTTAGACAGATTTCATCAACAAGGAGATGAGACACAGAGAAAGTAATTATAGAGGTGAAATAAAGTGAGATGAAGTGTGGAGAGAGAGACAGACAGAGAGACAGACAGAGAGAGAGAGAGAGACAGAGAGAGACAGAGACAGAGAGAGACAGACAGAGAGAGAGAGAGACAGAGAGAGAAGATGAAAGTGCTTCAACAAGCTGAAATGAAACCGATTGATTAGAAACATAAAACACATCAGGGAGGAGGATCAAACTCCCGTCAGAATGGAAATATCTTCAGAACCTTAAAGGAAAAATGTGACTCATAAAATCGTTCCATTGTTAAAATCACTTCCATCATGTAACTCTTTAACTCCACTATTAAGTATTTATAAGCAGCATGTGCTCAATTAATAAATGATGTAGTCGTAAGCAGACATGACATTCATGACTTCTCCTACAGATGATACACACACGAGCATCGAAATCTATAGTGTTATAAAGCATTTATTAACTGTTTATATACATCAACAAATCATTTGGGGGGGTTTTAGACTTCCTCTGAACCAAGACACACAAATCAAGATCCACTTACCAGATTTCTTGTCTCAACACTGAAGACAGATCATTAAAGATCCTCTGCAGACACATTTGAAGTCACTTGGAATAATAAAAAAGTTCAATAAAATACTTACAAATTCTCATCATCGTGACATCACAGTGAAGCTCTGAAGGAACAACAAGCAAAACACATGTTGGACTGGAAGGGGACTTCATAACACATAACATATTCTGAGGTATTCAGTGTGGCTTACGCTTCCCAAGGATATCATTATCTCTGATGGCCATCGTGAGGAAAATCCACTTTGAAATCATAGGAAAAAGACGAATCTTCTAACTGCAGAACCTGCCTGGGAATCCTCCTGTTTTTAAGTTTCCTTCAGTGTCACAGTGATCCAGTGATAGTTGTCTGTCCGTCCATGAGGACACTGCAGACAGGAGCTGCTAACAGCTGATTCAGCTGCTGTGATGGAGACCATGTGACAGAATCTAAACAAATACAGAGGGAGTAGATGAGGGCTGTTGGGCCTCTCAGTGACATCTTACACACTGCAGCCATGTTTGTACAGAGGCTGGCATGACAGGCTTTTGTCCACCATTAGCAGAACAGTCGGCCTCCTGTCTCCAATACAGCTGGACCTCACACCACCAACAGTTCAGCTGCTGGTTCTTCAGTGAAGAAGAACCTCCAGTGAAAAGGATCCTCCAGTGAAGAGGAACCTTCAGTAAAGAGGAATCTCCAGTGAAGAGGAACCTTCAGTGAAGAGGAACCTTCAGTGAAGAGGAACCTTCTGTAAAGAGGAATCTCCAGGGAAGAGGGACCTTCAGTGAAGAGGAACCTTCAGTGAAGAGGAAACTTCTGTACCTTAAGTAAAGAGGAACCTCCAGTGAAGAGGAACCTTCAGTAAAGATGGACCTTGAGTGAAAAGGATCCTCCAGTAAGGAGGAATCTCCAGTGAAGAGGAACCTTGAGTGAAAAGGATCCTCCAGTGAAGAGGAACCTTCAGTAAAGACGAACCTTCAGTGAAGAGGAATCTCCAGTGAGGAGGAGCCTCCAGTGAAGAGGAACCTTCAGTGAAGACGAACCTCCAGTGAAAAGGATCCTCCAGTGAAGAGGAACCTTCAGTAAAGAGGAATCTCCAGTGATGAGGAACCTTCAATGAAGACGAACCTCCAGTGAAAAGGATCCTCCAGTGAAGAGGAACCTTCTTTAAAGAAGAACCTCCAGTGACGAGGAGTCTTCAGTAAAGAGGAATCTCCAGTGAAGAGGAACCTTGAGTGAAAAGGAAACTTCTGTACCTTAAGTAAAGAGGAACCTCCAGTGAAGAGGAACCTTCAGTAAAGATGGACCTTGAGTGAAAAGGATCCTCCAGTAAAGAGGAATCTCCAGTGAAGAGGAACCTTGAGTGAAAAGGATCCTCCGGTGAAGAGGAACCTTCAGGAAAGACGAACCTTCAGTGAAGAGGAATCTCCAGTGAGGAGGATCCTCCAGTGAAGAGGAACCTTCAGTGAAGACGAACCTCCAGTGAAAAGGATCCTCCAGTGAAGAGGAACCTTCAGTGAAGACGAACCTCCAGTGAAAAGGATCCTCCAGTGAAGAGGAACCTTCAGGAAAGACGAACCTTCAGTGAAGAGGAATCTCCAGTGAGGAGGACCCACCAGTGAAGAGGAACCTTCAGTGAAGACGAACCTCCAGTGAAAAGGATCCTCCAGTGAAGAGGAACCTTCTGTAAAGAAGAACTTCCAGTGACGAGGAGTCTTCAGTAAAGAGGAATCTCCAGTGAAGAGGAACCTTGAGTGAAAAGGATCCTCCAGTGAAGAGGAACCTTCAGGAAAGACGAACCTTCAGTGAAGAGGAATCTCCAGTGAGGAGGATCGTCCAGTGAAGAGGAACCTCCAGTGAAGAGGAATGTCCAGTGAGGAGGAACCTCCAGTGAAAAGGATCCTCCAGTGAAGAGGAACCTCCAGTAAAGAGGAACCCCCTGTGAAAAGGATCCTCCAGTGAAGAGGAACCTCCAGTAAAGAGGAACCCCCTGTGAAAAGGATCCTCCAGTGAAGAGGAACCCCCTGTGAAAAGGATTCTACAGTAAAGAGTGAAAAGGAACCAGCTGCTGAAGTGTTTGTAGTTCTAAGATCAAATGCAGGAAGAAGAAAAACATCTTAAAACGTCGAAACAGTTTAACATCCTCCCTTCTCTCTCTCCCCTGTGGTCAGTCTCTCCACCGCCGGTGTCCAGCAGGCTACCAGCTCAGATGACTTATTGACGAGCTGTCAGGCATCACCGTGGCAACAATCACTTTCCCTCGTTAGCAGCACTTTCAGTGGTTGTGTTGTTGTTGTCAGACAGTTCAGTTCGGATCAATGTGTTCACTGTGAGGACACAATGTTAATGCACACAGGTGTGTGTGTGTGTGTGTGTGTGTTTGGGCTGTAAAGCTGAGTGTCCACTGGATCCAGCAGCTTCGTGTTCTGGTTACATTTTGGCTCCACTGTGGTTCAAATGTCCACTGCAAACATTTCAGCACATTTTTA
The DNA here is from genome assembly GCF_043641665.1 of Enoplosus armatus. Classification (NCBI taxonomy): domain Eukaryota; kingdom Metazoa; phylum Chordata; class Actinopteri; order Centrarchiformes; family Enoplosidae; genus Enoplosus; species Enoplosus armatus. Next base: position 21,857,451 of record NC_092195.1, read on the forward strand.
ATTATTTATTTATTTATTATTATATGTTAACTTGCCCATACTACACAAAGTGAAAAGTTTCACAGCGCTGTTCTGGGTCCAAAAACTGAAGACACAATCTCAAAACGAAAGCTCACCGTCTTGTTTTTTTTGCGGTGACTTGACACTCAGCTGTGAGCTGCAGCTGAAGTCAGTGAGTATGGATGCTCAGTTCTGAGAGTCTCTCTGTAACATGCTAATGTTTAGCAGGTTTATCATGTTCACCATCTCAGTTTGATATTTCTGTCGACCTGACGTCGTGAGAGGAACTGTCAGAGGTTCCTCATGTGGTGGTGAGACCTGCTGGTCTGGAGAAACACAAAGACTGTGTTTCATCAGGTAGTTTCATGGTACAGAGTTGGCATTTGTCATGTTTGACATCTTACTGAATGTACAGCTCTTTTGGATGTGGTAACAGATGCTTTGTGGCTGTGCTGCCCCACATCCTCTTGAGTCTGACTGTCCTGCTATATCAGAGCATGTCCACATTAAGCCTGTTCCATTTATAAAGGGACATTTTTGTCTTCTGCCCTCCCAAAAACAGAACAATAATGGACCTGATCTGATCACTCATCATGTAAATACACAGCACAGCTGCTGTCATTAACAAGGGCTGTTCGTACGTAAGATCAGTGTGTCGAAGTAAAGAAGAACTGCGGAGGACTACTTCTGAACTCATGATGCAGCAAATAAAAGTGTAATAGTTTAATTAGGATAAATAAAATCACTGCTAAAGTAGTACACATAAATACACATATATAATGTACAGAAATACACACCACATCACTTTTCTTTTCTTCTTCCCTTCTTCAGATATTTAAATGTTTTTTTCCTTCTTCTAATGATGTGTGTCCACGCTGCTCGATAAACACACCAGTTACAAATATTCAAAAATATTTATTGTTCCACCAAACTGCAGCAGAAACTGAAGATTTAGATTCAGTGTCCAAACTGACGACGGATTATTTCTTTGTTTGTATTTCAGTGAAGAAACAACAGGAGAGGCACACACACACACACACACACACACACACACACACACACACACACGCAGTTAGTAATGGTTATTGATCTGTGGTCGTCTCTTCTGATCTCTGGCTGTAATTGATCAGTGCTGCTGTCAGTCTGACGTGAGTCTCCGGGCGCCGGCTGGACGCCAACACACACACACACAGAATTATGTTTGACAGTAACAAAGAGGGTAATGGTGGTCAATAGCGATAGTTATGTAACCTGATGATGATGATGATGATGATCATGATGATGGAGCATCATTACACACACACACACACACACACACACACAGCTCCTCCCTCTCTGCAGGGAGGTGGACGAGCGGCGCTGAGCTACAATCTGTTTGACAGATGACTGTGTGTGTGTGTGTGTGTGTTGTGTAACACGTTTGTGTGCCAGTTGACTGTTCTGCAGCAGCACATGTTCTCATGTTCTCTTCATGTTCTGCTTTTAAAGGAACATTTCTGCATTTTACAGCTAAGTTTATATAACCAATAACAAGTCGTCCTGACAGAGCTGACCTCTGATTGGACGGAGGGCCGGAGAGTCCAACATGGAGGAAGCTATCGTAGCTTATTAGCTGAGTGTCACCGTCCGGTTTCATTGAAGCTCCTCCATGAAAGAAATGAGGGTATTGATTAGAAATTCTACATCTCTGCCTGATAGCGTTGATAGGTTTGCTTGTTCGTGTGGCATCAAAGTTTAGATATTAGTTAAAGATCACAACCAGGTTTCTTAAGAAGGGCCGATACAGGGTTTCACTTCAGAGACAGACTTGTTGGGACCAATAAGGAGAACCTCGGCAGTATGCAGCTTGTGACGAAGCCTGCAGACAATACTCAGGGCTGAAAAAGGTCCACTCAGCTCCTGCTGCTGTTTATATTAACAGATAATTAGAACTGCTTATTGTTCAAGTGGTTGCCATTATTTATCAGGTCTCTATTACAGGTGACTATTATATTATTAGTACAGTATATTATTATCATAGTGTACTGGGTTAGTGTATTACAACTGAAACCAAACCTTCACCCTTGACTCCCTGACTGCTGCTATTCTCTCCTGTCTGAAAACCAGCCGCAGATCCACATCACACCAATCCTCACGTCCTTCAGTGGCTCCCGTTAAGTCTGGAATAGATTTCAACATACTGCTTCATCACATACAAGGCCCTACCTGGTCACGCACCCCCATACTGCCCCCCCCCCCCCCCCCGCATATTGCTGTACATGTATGTTGCATGCATGTTTATTTTTCAGTGTCTGTATCCTGTGCAGCACTCTTTTAAAAGGTGCTCTATGAATACCGTTTTACTTACTTACAACAACCTCCACCAGGAAGGTAGGGCAGCCTGGAATGTGATCCCCATCAGACTGTAACGTGTTTTGCTGCATTCAGTTTTTATCTGATCCAGATCAGAAATCCAGATACGGATCTCGTTTCCTGCTTAGATGTAATCAGGAGCTCTGAACAGACTACGTTCATCTGACACCACAGTCGTGTTTTTCTGCAGTCGAGGCTTCAGTCAGTAAAACTAACCATCACACACACACACACACACACACACACACACACACACACCTCGACAGCATTTAGCGCTCGTTTGTCAGAAGCAGACGGCGACAAATCCGACTTTTCCCGACGGAGAGGAACAAAGTTCATGTGTCGACTCCCACAGAGTCTGCTGACAAATCAGAGCAGCTTTCAGGCGTTCACTCAACTAATCCAGGAGCTCTGATAACCACACACACACACACACACACACACACACACACACACAAACTGCATTTCAATGTGTTTGATATGCTAATGAGTCTATGACAACATCAGGTGACTTGGAGAGAAGCAGCCAAATGAAATGTTGCTTTACAGAATAAAGTCAGTGTGAATATGCCTGTGTGTGTGTGTGTGTGTGTGTGTCTCTGTGTGTGTGTGTGTGTGTGTGTGTGTGTGTGTGTGTGTCTCTGTGTGTGTGTGTGTGTGTGTGTGTGTGTGTCTGTGTGTGTGTGTGTGTGTGTCTGTGTGTGCGTGTGTGTGTGTGTCTCTGTGTGTGTGTGTGTGTGTGTGTGTGTGTCTCTGTGTGTGTGTGTGTGTGTGTGTGTCTCTGTGTGTGTGTGTGTGTGTGTGTGTCTCTGTGTGTGTGTGTGTGTCAGAATCAGAATCAGAAATACTTTATTGATCCCTGGGGGGAAATTGTACAGTACCGGTGCTCCCATTCAAGATTAGAAAGTAGCATAATTTAGAGCTAAACGTATGTACAAAATATAAAAATAAGAAATAGAAAATAAAAAATATACACATTTACAGTATTTAGTATTTTCGAAAAAATAAGTAAAAAATATTTACAATAACAATGTATATGTATGTGTATATATATATATATATATATATATATATATATATGTATTGCACTGAAACATTTAAAGAATAAATAGTGAGGTAGTATATGAACAGGTGAAGCAGGTCCAGGTTTCCAGTCTCTTCCTGAGTGTCTGACACTCAGAGGGAGGAGTTGAACAGTCTGATGGCCACAGGCAGGAATGATTTCCTGTGTCGCTCTGTTGTACATTTGGGAGCAATGAGTCTCCCACTGAAGCTGCTCTTGTGTCCGACCAGTACGTCATGGAGAGGATGTGAGACATTGTCCAAGATGCCCCGCAGCTTGGACAGCATCCTCCTCTCTGACACCACCGTCAGAGAGTCCAGCTCCACCCCAACAACGTCACTGGCCTTGCGGATCAGTTTGTTGAGTCTGTCAGAGTCCGCCACCCTCAGCCTGCTGCCCCAGCATGCAACAGCATAGAGGATAGCACTGGCCACCACAGACTCATAAAACATCCTCAGCATAGTCCGGCAGATGTTGAAGGACCTCAGCCGCCTCAGAAAATAGAGACGGCTCTGGCCCTTCCTGTAGAGGGCATTAGTGTTCTTTACCCAGTCGAGTTTATTGTCAATGTGGACTCCCAGGTACTTGTAGTCCTCTACAATGTCCACACTGACCCCCTGGATGGAAACAGGGGCCAGCGGCGCCTTGGTCCTCCTCAGATCCACAGTCAGTTCCTTTGTCTTTGTCACGTTGAGCTGCAGGTGGTTCTGCTCGCACCATGTGACAAAGTTGTCCACAGCAGCCCTGTACTCCTCCTCATCACCCTCACTGATACATCCAACTGTTGCTGAGTCGTCAGAAACCTTCTGAAGATGGCAGGTCTCAGTGCAGTAGCTGAAGTCCGTGGTGAAGATGGTGAAGAGGAAGGGAGAGAGGACAGTCCCCTGCAGGGCCCCGGTGTTGCTGACCACTCTGTCTGACACACAGTGTTGTAAGCGCACATACTGTGGTCTGCCAGTCAGGTAGTTGACAATCCAGGACACGAGGGGGGCATCCACCTGCATCTCCGTCAGCTTCTCACCCAGTAGAGCTGGACGGATGGTGTTGAACGCACTGGAGAAGTCAAAGAACATGACTCTCACAGTGCTCGCCGGCTTATCCAGGTGGGCGTAGACGCGGTTGAGCAGGTAGATGACCGGGTTGAGGTCAGGACTCTGTGCAGGCCAGTCAAGTTCATCCGCACCAAACTCTCTCATCCATGTCTTTATGGACCTTGCTTTGTGCACTGGTGCACAGTCATGCTGGAACAGGAAGGGGCCGTCCCCAAACTGTTCCCACAAAGTTGGGAGCATGGAATTGTCCAAAATCTCTTGGTATGCTGAAGCATTCAGAGTTCCTTTCACTGGAACTAAGGGGCCAAGCCCAGCTCCTGAAAAACAACCCCACACCATGATCCCCCCTCCACCAAACTTTACACTTGGCACAATGCAGTCAGACAAGTATCGTTCTCCTGGCAACCGTTAAACCCAGACTCGTCCATCAGATCGCCAGGTGGTGAAGCGCGATTCGTCACTCCAGAGAACGCGTCTCCACTGCTCTAGAGTCCAGTGGCGGCGTGCTTTACACCACTGCATCCGACGCTTTACATTGCACTTGGTGATGTACGGCTTGGATGCAGCTGCTCGGCCATGGAAACCCATTCCATGAAGCTCTCTACGCACTGTTCTTGAGCTAATCTGAAGGCCACATGAAGTTTGGAGGTCTGTAGCGATTGACTCTGCAGAAAGTTGGCGACCTCTGCGCACTATGCGCCTCATCATCCGCTGATCCCGCTCCGTCATTTTACGTGGCCTACCACTTCGTGGCTGAGTTGTTGTCGTTCCCAATCGCTTCCACTTTGTTATAATACCACTGACAGTTGACTGTGGAATATTTAGGAGCGAGGAAATTTCACGACTGGACTTGTTGCACAGGTGGCATCCTATCACAGTACCACGCTGGAATTCACTGAGCTCCTGAGAGCGACCCATTCTCTCACAAATGTTTGTAGAAACAGTCTGCATACCTTGGTGCATGATTTTATACACCTGTGGCCATGGAAGTGATTGGAACACCTGATTTCAATTATTTGGATGGGTGAGTGAATACTTTTGGCAATATAGTGTAGCTGGGGGGCACAGGCTTTAAGCACCCTGGGGCTGACACCATCAGGGCCTGCAGTCTTGCTGAAGTGGAGTCTCATCAGTTGTCTCCTAACATGGTCAGCAGTGAAGCACACTGTAGAGGTGACCGGCGGGGGAGGGGTGGTGTCGTCAGGTTGAAGAGTGCCGTCAGCCTGGGGACTGGGGAACGAGGTGTGAGGAAAGCTCTCACAGGGGGGTGGGGGGCTGTGAGGAGCAGGGGGTGGGAGGAGGTGGAATAGGTGAAGGTTGGAGGCAGACAGCAGAAGAGTCGGTGGGGGGGGTGAGCAGCAGGGCTCACAGAGTCCACACTGCCTTCAGCTCCTCTGTTGTTGGCCTGTAACCAGTGATGGTCCTCATTCCACTCCAGCTTCCTCCTGTACTTCTCCTTGGTCTCCCTGATCTTCACCTTCAGTTCCCCCTGGATCGTTCTCACCTCGTCTCTGTTGCCAGCTCTGAAGGCCCTCTTCTTTTTATTTAGGATGGCCTTGATGTCCTTTGTCACCCATGGCTTGTTGTTTGAATAACAATGGACAGTCCTTGCTGGGACAGTGGAGTCCACACAGAAGTTGATGTAGTCCGTGATGCACTCTGTGAGCCCATCAATGTCCTCTCCATGCGGCTCACAGAGCGCCTGCCAGTCAGTCACCTCAAAACATCCCTGAAGTGTCTCATAAGCCTCCTCCGACCATCTCCTCACTGTCCTCGTCGTTGCAGGCTGTCTCTTCACCAGAGGCATATAACAGGGGTTGAGGTGTACTAGGTTGTGGTCTGACCTACCCAGAGGGGGGAGGGGAGAGGAGCTGTATGAATCCTTAACGTTAGCATACAGCAAGTCCAGGGTCCTCTCCTCTCTAGTGGGACAGCTCACATACTGTGTGAAGACGGGAAGTGTCTTAGCCATGGTGACGTGGTGGAAGTCACCCGAAATAGCAATGAGTGCATTCGGGTGTTGAGTCTGTAGACGGGCTATGGTGGAGTGTGTGTGTGTGTGTGTGTGTGTGTGTCTGTGTGTGTCTGTGTGTGTGCGTGTGTGTGTGTGTCTGTGTGTGTGTGCGTGTGTGTGTGTGTGTGTGTGTGTGTGTGTGTCTGTGTGTGTGTGTGTGTGTGTGTGTGTGTGTGCGTGTGTGTGTGTGTGTGTGTGTCTCTGTGTGTCTGTGTGTGTGTGTGTGTGTGTGTGTCTGTGTGTGTGTGTGTGTGTCTCTGTGTGTCTGTGTGTGTGTGTGTGTGTGTGTGTGTGTGCGTGTGTGTGTGTGTCTGTGTGTCTGTGTGTGTGTGTGTGTCTGTGTGTGTGTGCGTGTGTGTGTGTGTGTGTGTGTGTGTGTGTCTGTGTGTGTGTGTGTGTGTCTCTGTGTGTCTGTGTGTGTGTGTGTGTGTGTGTCTGATGTTCCAGTAGTTTTCTTGTTTCAGCCTCCAGCAGGAACATTGAGGGTTGTTGTCATTCACAGCTGCAACATCACACACACACACACACACACACACACACACACACACAGACTGAGGAGGATGTATATACATATTTTCTCATCCAGATGTGTGTGAACTGACGGAGGAAGAACAAACACACACACTTGAATATACACTACACACACACACACACACTGTATATAAAAATATCTATAAACATCCTCCTCAGAGTCTCAAGCAGAACAAACACACACACACACACAAGAGAAAGCAGGCTGCACACACAGACCCAGAAACAGTCTGTACACTCAATATTTATATAAAATCATACTGTTCCTGCAGACTAGAGGTCTTCCCAGATCTGTGGAGTTATAGTCTACCCTTAATCAACCACAGTCGTCACATGTGAGAACATAAACTCATGACGTTCAAACTTCTCTTCCAGACTCTTCGTAGATGTGTAGAGTTTTACCTTCTGTCTTATTGACTTCAAAATAAACTTAAAGTACCAAAAGTAAAAGTACTCATTATGCAAAATAATATATATTATATTACGGGATTATAATTATTGATGCATTAATGTTGCAGCTGGTGAAGATGGAGCTCATTTTAATCAGAATCAGAAATCAGAATCAGAAACTGTTTATTGCCAAGTAACATACATTACAAGGAATTTGACTTTATATTCAGCTGGGTAGTTTAATCTATAATAAGGATGTGGATGGAGTTTGCTCTGTTGTCATGGAGATGAAGCTTTTAGAAATTGTTGAAATGTGTGTAAGAAAATAAAAAGTTCAAAGGTCCACTTACTCTCTTTACTGAGAGTGATGAAGACTGAGGTTAATATGTGAATGAATGTGTACAAACCATAATATGATTTTATTTGTTTCCAGTTAAACACTGAGGAGACATGAAGAAAACAATAAGGTGTGTGTGTGTGTGTGTGTGTGTGTGTGTGTGTGTGTGTGTGTGTGATGAGCAGTAAATTGATTGCATGAATAAAACACCGTCATCTCTCTGCTGTCAAATCCAGACTGGAGACTCTGTGGAACAACATCATCTCCTAATTGAATTCTGTCTTGCATGAAAGCAGGACACACACACACACACACACACACACACACACACACACACACTCTCCCCCCCTGTGTGAGAACAGCAGAGCAGTAAATTGATGACATGAATAATCTACAGTTTTATTCATTGTTCTTCATTCTGCTGAATTACATCTCAGTTTCCTCCAGAATGAAAAATCAAACTGAAACATAGACTGTGACAGTATTTAAAAATAACGAGGACAGTTTTGTTTAAAGAACAGATGGTGTTTAAAAGGTACAACAGCAGTACTGTATTTAAGTACAACTTTGAGGTACTTGTACTTCACTTGAGTAGCCTACTTCCGTTTTGCTACTTTCTCTATTTCACCACGTCTCAGAGACAAATATTGTGCGTTTTACTTCTCTACTTTTATCTGACAGCTTTAGTTATTAGTTAATTTAAGAGTTTACAGTAAATAAAACGTGATGAGCTTATAAAAGAGCATTCATTGAACCGGTAACTCCCAAATGTTTGGCTCCTCATCACACTTCAGAACCCTTAGGTTGAGAACCACTGGACTAAACTAGCTAACTGCACATGAAGCAGGTAAAACTAGCTAACTGTATATAAAGCAGTTAAAACTAGCTAACTAAAAGTAGTTAAAACTAGCTAACTGTACACGAAGCAGGTAAAACTAGCTAACTGTATATAAAGCAGTTAAAACTAGCTAACTGTACATGAAGCAGGTAAAACTAGCTAACTGTATATAAAGCAGTTAAAACTAGCTAACTGTACATGAAGCAGTTAAAACTAGCTAACTGCATATAAAGTAGTTATAACTAGTTAACTGCATATAAAGTAGTTACAACTAGTTAACTGTACATGAAGCAGTTAAAACTAGCTAACTGCATATAAAGCAGTTAAAACTAGCTAACTGTATATAAAGTAGGTATAACTAGTTAACTGTATATAAAGTAGTTATAACTAGTTAACTGCACATGAAGCACTTAAAACTAGCTAACTGCATATAAAGTAATTATAACTAGTTAACTGCATATAAAGTAGTTATAACTACTTAACTGTATATGAAGCAGTTAAAACTAGCTAACTGTATATAAAGTAGTTATAACTAGTTAACTGTACATGAAGCAGTTAAAACTAGCTAACTGCATATAAAGTAGTTATAACTAGTTAACTGCATATAAAGTAGTTATAACTAGTTAACTGTACATGAAGCAGTTAAAACTAGCTAACCGCATATAAAGCAGTTAAAACTAGCTAACTGCATATAAAGTAGTTATAACTAGTTAACTGCATATAAAGTAGTTATAACTAGTTAACTGTACATGAAGCAGTTAAAACTAGCTAACTGTATAAAAAGTAGTTAAAACTAGCTAACTTTACATGAAGCAGTTAAAACTAGCTAACTGTATAAAAAGTAGTTAAAACTAACTAACTGTACATGAAGCAGTTAAAACTAGCTAACTGTATAAAAAGTAGTTAAAACTAGCTAACTGTACATGAAGCAGTTAAAACTAGCTAACTGTATAAAAAGTAGTTAAAACTAGCTAACTGTACATGAAGCAGTTAAAACTAGCTAACTGAATATAAAGTAGTTAAAACTAGCTAACTGTACATGAAGCAGTTAAAACTAGCTAACTGTATAAAAAGTAGTTAAAACTAGCTAACTGTACATGAAGCGGTTAAAACTAGCTAACTGAATATAAAGTAGTTAAAACTAGCTAACTGTACATGAAGCGGTTAAAACTAGCTAACTGTATAAAAAGTAGTTAAAACTAGCTAACTGTACATGAAGCAGTTAAAACTAGCTAACTGTATATAAAGTAGTTATAACTAGCTAACTGTATATGAAGCCGATAAAATGAATTATCCAGGTGTGTTGAGTGACGAGCTGTCTCTTCAGGCTGAACCACTCAAACATCTGCAGTTTCATAGTGTTTCAGACGTCCACTGAGACCTCAGTGTCCTGCTCCAGGGACCTTCAGCAGGAAACACAGCTGTCCAAGGTCCTTAAAAAGTCTGTAAAGACCTTCACCTATTTGGATTCAAGGCCTGGAAAAGGGTTGAAATGTTCCTCAGCATCAATATCGAAAATGTTGGTGATTTTTCTGCTCTGACATTGACGACTTCTAAAAGTTGGACCAGGGCTGATCCAGAACCTGTTTGGGGCCCTGAGCCAGATGTTTGGGCCCCTGCTGGCTGCTTCCGCCTCAGGCTGGTTCTGAATTTTACGAGTTTTCATCTCGTATTCGTGTGCAAAACCACCAGAGGAAATAATCAATAACTGAGTCAAATATGTGTCAAGAATAACAAAAAGCTGCTCTGCTGTTAAAATAATAAAAACTTGTGAATATTTGAAAACTGGTTCAGGTAACACAGCTGCTTATATGTGTGAATGAAAGAATGGATGAAGTAAAGGATGATTAATACATATGATAAATATAATATAATAATAATATATAATATCATAATAATATATAATATCAAAAATATTCAAATAAAATACAAATTTCAAATAATGCCTCGTGGCCATGAGTTACCTGCACTCCAGGGTTCATTCATTACATGTAACTAAATCAGGTTCACTCATCCTCAGGAGAAACAAGCAGTGGATCTGCATCACACAGCAAACAGCACACACATATATATATATATATATATATATATATATATATATATATATATATATAAAGAGTGAAGTGATTGTTTCAATCATCATCTGAAGCTCACTGATGATGACATGTATGTATGTTTTACATAATGTCAGCGTATTTCTTTTAAGACGACATGTTAACGTGCTGAAGAAGCAGCAAACTAAAGTGAAACTCATTCAACAATAAAATCAAACCAAACACAGCTGGAGGTGCGCAGGTATAAAATATAATAACATCAGTTGAAACAGGTGTCAGTCACTTCCTGTCACACACAGCTACTATTCATCAATTTTATCGTCTCTTTACAATCTGGAGCTGAAGACGTTTCTTGCTGAAGACGTTTCTGTCAGACACAAAAACAAAACAAAAACTCGTCTTATCAAACAAGAAGAAAAGTTTGACACGAAGCATCTGTTTCCAGATCTTCAGCTGCTCTCTCATGCTCTCCACCTCTGACAGCATCGATGCCTTGCTTGTTGCATGAATCTCATTTTTACCTGCAGAGAGGAAACACACACACGCGCGCACGCACGCACACACACACACACACACACACAGTGAGGCTGTGTAGCCTGAAGCAGTATTGAAGCCCTTGAAGGCCGGTTTGGTTTCAGAAACAAGTGTTTGCTGTTTGCATGTGAATCAGCTGCTGCGGAGTCTCTGCTTCCTGTTTCTGCTGCTGCTTCAACCAGCAGATGTTATGCAGATGTTACAGCAAACACAGACCACATGACAGTCGTGTATTACACCGACCCGACGGACATTTTGATTTCATTTCATTTCACCTTATTATCAGAATATTTCTCTGAAATTTGTCTTACATCCCAAATAACATTCAACCAAACAACAAAACAAATACTACAAACACATTTTCCATCAGTATAAGTTTGAAGATTGTCTTTAATAAATGTTTTGTCTCTTTCTGGTGTTTTGGAAATCAGGAGCAGAGACAAACTGTCACTTCCTGTCTTAAAAGAAAATACAAAATCAGTTTTTAATATTTCTAACTGAGCATGTCAGAAATAGTGCAGCTGTACAGAGGCTCTCTCTCGCCCACACTCACTCCTCCACTCTCTCTACACCAACACATTTTACAGCAGGACTCGTCTCCACCTCCAGCAGCCTCCAACGTCTTATGCAACAATAAACAGGCAGTGCTGCATGTCGGGGTTCACTAAACTTGGCTAACAGCAGTCAGGTCTCCTCATGTCATAATGTAAAACTTCCACATTAAACGACAACATGAGACACGATCAGTCCTCTCAAAACACTGTTTACGTTCAGGTAACCACGCCCTCTAGTGGCTGTAGTAATTATGACCAAAGGAGGAAGTCGTGACAAAAACAAAACGTCAGACTTTAACAGTTCACTTCCTGTTTAATTATGACCACCATCACTCACTGGTTATTATTGTAGCCATGACAACAAAGGTCCTTTAACCTCAGCTGAGTACTGTAACCATGATGTGTCTCTAAAACTAATTACGTAGTTTTTGTGCCTAAATAGAACCAAACCTTCACCACAGGTGTGTGTGTGTGTGTGTGTGTGTGTGTGTTGAGACCGCATTGACCACAGTGCGTGCTGCGGTTGCCATGGTTACCGAGGTCTGCCTCTTTTCCCCTTCTCTCTATCTCTCTCTTTCTCTCAGCCTGGCGACTGATAAGACTATGGCAGTTAGCAGGCGTCACCATGGCAACGCTGCACCATTCATCAACCCTGAGAGACTTTTTTTAATCACGACTGTCCAGTTTCTTTTTTTATTATTTAAAAATACTCGTCAAGTTTTTTAAACGACCACTCAGAGTCAACATACAAATAAACGAGCTTCCGGCTGCAGTTCCTCAAACGCCCACTAGATGCCGCTGTGATCAAACTCTGACTGCATTGAAGTGAGTGAGAAAACCAACAACTTCTCTCTACAAATACAAAGACAATACAGTCAACAACTTAAGGTCAACCTACTCGCTTGTTCTGAAGCTTTTGACCGTATCACATGGTATTCATCAGCAGATGGAGAGTGTGCAGAAAAAGATGAGATGTTAAAACTTGAGCAACTAAAAGTTGAGCTTAACAGTTCCTGCTTGACCTCAGAAACGACAGTCAGCAAAACTGTCTGACCTCAAGGTCCACTTATAGTATTTGCGTGTTCTGAAGCTTTCAAGTGTATCACCGCATCACCAGAGACCTGGTTCACACACAGTCAGGAGACAGGAAGACATTGTGCTGACATGTCTTAAACAAACTGTGGGAACAGGTCTGCTAACTGTCTGTTAGCGAGTAAAAGTAGTAACAGTCAGTAACTGTTTACTGAACGTAATGACGAACAATCCCGAGAACAAAATGTCGGAGGGAGATAACAGTCCAGTACAGAGAAAATAGAAAGAAGCTCGGAGATATTGTAACTAACTGGTGCTAGCATGTTAGCAGTTAGTTGACCAGCTACAGTAGTTCACGACTGATCCTGCAAGTCACCATTACATCACCAACACTCGACGTATTTTGCGTGGACGTGCAGATGAATTTCACTGACACCTGTGCAGCTGCATCCATCATGAGCTGCCTTCAGAACATCTCTCCGTGTGGCCAGGCAGAGCACAGTGCAGCGCAGGTATACTTCATCAAAGAGTGCAAACTTTTCACTATTTCACTAAAGTTTCACTCTACCTCCCCTGCTTGCACAGGTCGCTGCTATGCCACCAGCAAGCTATGCAGGAAGATGCTGTCGTCATGTTTAATCCCATCTACAAAGCTCAACATCAGACCTGTTTCCATCACTGAACAGACCAGAAACGTGGGCAGCAATTGAAGGATCTCGATCCAGGATAAACTGCTGTTTCCAACGACACGAATGACCTGTCAAGTTTAAAGTTCAACAACAAGATCATCATCATCATGTGGAGAGCTCAGAAATACGGTTTAGTTTGTCACTTCCATAAAGAAGTTGGATTTGTGAGAGACAGATTAAAAGCAAAAACTCTGTATCCTACATTTCCCCTCGTGCACCTGGATAGAGTTTTTCATTAGAGCCTCCCTGTCTGGTAAACAGCTTCACCTCCAGGCTGCTGTAGTCTGTAGTCTGTAGTCCCTAAACCCGACTGTATTACATCAGCATGAATAACAGCTCTTCATCACAAACAGAGAACACGCTTTTGAAGTTTTTATTTGACACTTTCGGAACAGAGTGAAGAAGAAGTAGAGTTCAATGATGAAGCTCTGACCTCCGCTGAGTTTTAGAACTTCCCACAGAACTTCTTACATTTCTTTGATTTTACGGAGATGGCTCTTCAAAGGCTCCGGCCCGGTACGCTATGATGACTTTTCATAGTGAGAGTGACACCTCTGAGGTCAGCGTGATATTTTCCGTCAAATCTAATTTCTTTTTTAGGTTTTCACACATTTTCAGAGCCTGGAGGGACTCTAGATAGACTTTAGTTCTTGCATTATAAAAGGAGAACATACTGCTGTGTGTGTTCAGGTGTGTGTGTTCAAAATGATGAAGCAGCTCAAAATGGCTTCCTTTTAATCTGTAAATTATAACTGATAAACAGTTTTAAGGGATTAATTTCTTTCCAGGCCAGACAGAAACGTACCAGCTGCATTCTAAAGGGTTTCTCCTGCACAACACCAGAAATTGAAGCTGAACTGAATAAAAATGCAGAGAAGACTTGCAGTGAAATATTAAAGAGGGAGGGAGGAGGGAGTTTAACTGTACAGACTCAGCAAATCCTCCACGGACGTCCTGCAATCGGCTCGATGTGCTCGTTAAAACTAATCAGACCCAGGGTCACGTGATGCACGTGAAGAGACACCTCACCAAACTTCACGAAACGTCATCATGTACAAAACACACAACACGCGGTCTCCCATCCCATCATAGGTTCGTACTGAAGTCTGATTGGTCACCAGGCTGATGATGATGATGATGATGAATCCTTTCTGCAGAAGTTCACAACAGATCTTCTGTCACCACGAGGAGCTCAAAGTTTCTAACTGTTTCCTCTTAAGAACTTTTCACAAAGCTGCTGAGAGAAGGATGACATCATGTTTCATGAGTTAACGTGATTGGGTGACAGGTGACAGGTCTGTCAGTGAATGAGACATAAAATATTAATTAATACACAGGAGGACCAACTCAATTCAATTCAGTAAAATAAACTTGTTAATTGAAGATTGAACTTCATAAGACAACATCTTAAGCCAACTGAGTTTGGTTTTAATCTCCATGTGTGAAGCAAATGAAGAGCTTCTTTCTTTCCAGAACGAGTTGTTTATAACAAATGACACCCACAGTCCCACCCACACACTGCTGGCATGAGAGGAAACACTGAAGTCATGAAGAATCTGAAGGCTTTTACTGATGACACGGCTATGAGGACAAAGATAAAGAGACAAAATGTCCCATTGAGAAATTTGGTGTTTTAGAATTACCAGATATTTCATTCAGTTCAATTCAATTCAGTTTTATTTATATAGCGCCAAATCACAACAAAAAGTCATCTTATGACACTTTACAAATAGAGCAGGTCAAGATATTTATAATGTTATTACAGAGACCAACAGGTCCCACCATGAGAAGCACTTCATTCATTACTGATCTCATGCCTGTTCTCCTGGACTGTGCTGCAGCAGCTCTTCATAAATCCGTCCTTCATGAGGATTCTGTTCCATACAGTCACAAGGCCCAATGAACAAATTGAAGTTGAATTTTTTTGTACAAATTTGACACAAAGCCTGTGCCATGTTTGAAGCCACTTGTTATTTCTACAGGTGGGTGGATAGGTAATGATTGAGTCCATGAAACCTATGCGTCCATGTGGCTTAAGACTGTCTTCTAATTGGATCATTTAATCCTTCAGTTTTTTATAGCAATTGTTAGTTTCTAAAATACTTAAAATACTTACTTAATACTTGTTACTTGTTGTATGTGTTTCCTCTGCAGGCCTCTCCTCTCCGACACGACAGTGTTTTCCTGTGGAGAGTCTCTCACTGGACAGAAGAAGAGGATCATCTAAACCAACCAATCATTCTCCATCTCAACATGGCCGACGACCTCTACAGCAGCACCTTCTCTGCTTCTGAATCGGACTTCTCCTCTTCCTCTTCCTCCTCAGTTTCCGCCTCCTTCCTCACGCTCGAGCAGAGGGCGGCCTTCATCTTCGTCCTCATCCTCTTCATATTCCTGGGCCTGCTGATTGTCCGCTGTTTCCGGATCCTTCTGGACCCGTACCGGAGCATGCCGTCCTCCACCTGGACGGACTACATGGAGAAGGACACCTTCGACTACCGGATTTCCTGACAGGCAGCCTGAGAGGCAGCAACCCTGACAATCAACAAGTTAAACTGAGGCGACGATCACACTGAGAAAGTATAGCAGAAACACAAGCGCACGTTTCCCCTCTAGTGGTTACCATGGTGTTGAACAGGACAGTGGCCAGACTAGTAGACAGCATGATGGTAAACTATCACCAAGTAAAAAGTTCAAATGATGGATATTTAGTCTGTGGCTGCTGGGTTTGGTTATTCTTCAGGGAGGTTTGTCTACCCAAGTATCCACTTTGTTCTATTCAAATCTGGAAACAAAAGTTTCTGGTGAAGTTCACCTTCTCCAGCTGTTTTGGAACAATCAGCAGCTAAATAAATAGAGTTCGGAAGTAGAATTTGGGAACACGTTACCATCCTGGGCGGGGAGACAAAAAAACAAATTTCTAAAGAGTGATGCCACGCCTAAGACTCGACTTGGACACCAATGACTTGTGACTTAACTGGACTTAAGTATTTTGGCAGTTAATCAACTGGCAACTGACGTACTTCGGATGAATCTGACAGCAGCCAGTCAAGTTGTTCTGGTCAACAGAAACATACAGAAACCTTCAAAACGTGCAGCTAAAACAGTCACAGATGGATGGCAACAACTTCCAGCTTCATTCAAGATTAGATTCGAGGATATTAGCTAAGAGCTAGCATTCAGCCGTTAACTTTGCAAACATGAAACCGATGAATCCTCAACACAGTCAGCATGGTAACAATGTCTGAAGTCAGCTAGCCATCAGTTACGTTACCTGGACGTTGCTCCTAATCCCATGATGACTTGGTTAGGACTCAAAACACAAAGTTTAGGACATTGAACATAATAGCCAAGACCTGAGACTTCAGTGATTCTGTCCCACCTGTGCCTCACCTGCTAGCCTGCAAAAGCAAAAGCCCTGTTGGCTGGTAAAATGGTCAAAGTGGCTGCTAAGTTTGTCAACCAGAGTAAAATGGTAAAATCTCTTCCAGCCACACCTTGTCAGCTATCACTCAAATCAAATTTTATTATAACAATTACACGGTAGAGAAAAAAAAGAGTGTGTGCCAGACGTGAAGGGCACAAGCCTGGGAAGGCAACAGTTTGGGAAAAGTGCGCTTGTGTTTTTTCTGCTTCCTGTCTGATTGTCGCCTCAGTCTGCCTGGCAGGCAAAACATCTGGTCCAAAAACACAACATGTGTAAACAGTGTTTGTATCGTTTTTAAAAATCTAAAATGAAATGAAGAAATTTAATTTTGTGATACGAATCAAAAAAACATAATCATGAGACAAATGGAAAAATGAAAACTGCAATATGCAAAAGTCTGGGACAATTTGAACTATCTCAGTTCTTTGTTTGGAATTTTCTTGTCTGAGGATTTGGAGGTTAATTTCCTGCCTGTAGCTGTGATTTTTGCCCAGATCTTAAACTTGTGAAGGTTGTAGAAATCCCTCCTCTCTGCAGCTCTCTGACTGCAGCACTGCAGGATTCAACAGCAATGCAGCGAGAAATTAAGGAAACGTTGTTATGCCTGAGAAGGGATTTCTATGATTTCTACGTCCATCAAACTGCCTGCCAGGCGGCGTGTTAGGGTTGCTATCTCTCACGGGAGAAGAACATTTTTCTTTTTAGCTTTTTGTTTCCTTTTGACGAAATGGACAAGTTAACTTTTATTAACAGACTTTAAAAACTTACTCAGAGAACTTGTGAAGCTCAATGAAGCTCACTGAAGAAACAGGTGAACAATGTGGTGTTATTTTTGAGCGAGGAGAAGGAGGAGGAGGAGGAGGCCCAGGAGAGATGATGGTGATGGAGGCTGTGTTGAATCGCTCTGACTGCAGAGACGAGACGAGTCGGTTTCTAGCGACTCTCCGTCCTCCTGCCAGCCCGGCCGTTGCTTAGTAACTGGTTTTTAAGTGCCAGCTGATGTCTGAAACGCCAGGCGTCTCACCACGCAGCCGGTCGGCACACACAGCTTTGTCGCATGTCTGCAGCCAACTCGCCTCAGCTCCGAACAAAAGGAGACAAACGGGTGAGAAATGACCACCAAGACACGATGAAGGAATGCGGTGAATCATTTCTTCGGTTTCTACCAGTTTGGCACAAAACTGACCATCAGCTGGACGCCTTATTGGTTTTCTAAAAATGTAGAGAACCTGTCAGAGCCACAGGTGGATCTGTTATCACAAACTTACTGTATGATGTATGTACAAGCTTCATTCCAGTTCATTTTCAATTCTAATGGCGATCCCAAAGTTTGCAAACATGTCTGAATTTTGGAGAAATGTGTATAAAAAGATGCACAAGACATCTAGAAAAATGGTGCAACCATAAAAACAAGGCTGAACGTTTTCAGCATTTTAACTTTTCCACTCATGGGACAAGTTCAAGATCAGATAATACATCAGGATCCACCTCATGGTCCTTATCCTGTACACCAAAGCTTACCAACCAACTCCAATGGCGCCCCAGACCCCCAAGGGGCCTGAAGGGTCCAGGTTCACTGTGTGTTTATACTGTATGCACTACTAAAGCATATTATAAGTGACAGAGGCCTTAAAGTAGTGCTTGTACAAGTGATCATTTTGAGGCTCCCATAGATACTAACTAACACACACACAATGCAGAAAGTCCCTGTTAGTAATCCAGTCCTGCTTTTAAGAGTCAGACTGTCATTGAAACTTCATCAACACTGAAGATGAAAATACATTTAAACATTTTTTAAAAAGCCTCACAGAAGAACTGCAGTGATGTCTTTTATTTTTTTTTTTCTTCCAGCAGCTGCAGAGCCCCTCGATTGACCTGCAGAAACTCTCGCTGCAATGGGCTTCCTCGTGGTCGGAGGTCTCCTGTCAAACCTCCCCACAGGGAGCCTGAACCTTCGGGCTGAAAATCCCCCCAAGCAGAGAATTGGTTTGAAGTCGGTGAAAAGAATGAGAAGGAAAAGAAAGGCCGCTCCCATCTGGGCTTTTTACTGCAGGGGGTTTGAACACTGAACACAGCACGTTTCACTTCCTGTCTGGATCAACACACTGGAACCAGAGGGGGACGACGGTGCACACAACACCAGGCCGTGACATCAAATGATTTCCTGGATTTATTTCTGTATTAAGAGGCTGAAAATGTTCATTATCTCAAACGATTAGACTCAACTGCTTCAAATTTTCTTCCAAATCATCAACTTGTGACCGCTCTAGAGTCACCTCATGGCCCTGGTGGGGGTCCTAACCCTCGGGTTGAACACCGCCGCCGTCCCCTTCTCCCTGCAGTGTGGCAGAAAACCCTTCAAGGTTATTCCTGCCTCCTCATCGGGACCAAATCCTTACTCAGCTCTGCAAATCTGTAAAAGTTTTCAAGGCTCTCCGGAGGGGTCCTCTCTGCAGGGAGGGTGACCGAACCTCCGCCTGAAGGAAAAGAAAGCGACAGAAACAAAAAAGGATGATTTCTTTTTTTTTATATCTTCCTGATACTGTTGTCCTCTCCTTGTTGAAGCCTCTGCTGATTGAACGCAGCGGGATCAGATGGAAGGGTGGATCTGAAATCTCAACGACTGCAATGGATGGATATTTTTTTTTGGTTGAACGTTGCAGAGTTTCTTCTTTTTTGGGAACTTATAAAAGATCTGGGGCCCTCTTGGATCCCACGCGGGGCCCTCCCAGACATCAGAGATGGAATATTAAAAAGGAGTTTTGGTTTCTCAACCAGCAGGACTTCTTCAGCGCACAAGTGAGGATCACTGAAGACTTTCATTTCCACAATGCTACAGATCCAGTTAGGAGAAAATCAGCCCATCTTCGTTCTTTCCAGTTCAATACCTCTAATTACAGACCTACTGAGTTTTCCTCTCATGGTGTTTTATCATTTCTTAAGTGTTTGTGTCAGTTTTGAGTCCCCGCCTGCTGTGCTTCAAAAAGCGCCATGATTTCTGTTAATGCTGGAAAATGTGCTGATTTAAACTGCATTCACAATGCAGTTTCTAAACTCAGTGAAGAGTGAAGATCTGCATGGAGTCACAGTTTTTGACTTTCTATCTACAGACTTGATAAAAACATGCTGTAGACGTTCTGAAGGCTGGAATTTGGGTTTACGTTCACTGATGTCCATTACTGGAGCAAAAACACCCAAACATTTGGACAAAAGGGGGCATAGGATCTGAATTTGGACAACATTCAGACGATTTGCCCCAAACTCACCACTTTCCCAAAGTTGGACAAATGTTTTACCCATTTTGTACAGAAGTTTTGCCTCTTTAGTCCAAATTTGTGATTAAAAAATTGGCCATTTTCCGCCCCTTTTGTCCAAATATGGAAAACACAATAAGCTGCTGCTCAGTTTTCATTTTCATTTATACTAATAAAAGTTACGCTATACCTAAATAACAACACAAATTTGGATTTTAAAAACAGCAAGAAGAACATTTAGAATTGCCCTAAAAGCAGATGCTTACCTGCCCCCACTTCTGCGGGGGTTGGGTGGAGCTGAAGATGGCCAGGCAAGCAGGAATCACCACCGCTGACTGTGATAGGCTGAGACATCCGTCATATTTCCATGTTGTTATGTTTGTTGCTGGATTTTCCTGCTCTTGAACGCAGCTCTTCAGTCGCCCTCACTCGTCAGTGTGTCTGTTTGAGGTGAACTGAAGCGTCTGATTGAAATCTGATCTTATACTGAGAATGTAGTAGAGAAAGTCTACTCTGCGCACACACACACACACACACACACACACACACACACACGTTTGTACTTCTAAACTTGTGAGGACCATTACTGACATCATCATTTCCCAACTTTAACCTTAAAACAAAGCCTTAACCCTGAAACAGAACTTTAAAGAAACGAGGACCGGACAAAACATTTTCCAAAAAGCTTCTGATATTGTCTTCAGAAACGCCCCACTTTTCTTTGATGTGTTCACGTTCAAAAGAGGTCCTCACTTTGTAAAAATGTCCTCACTGTTCTTTTTCGAAATGATTTTCACTTTTGAAAAATATCCTTACTTTCCAAACATGCAAACTTTACAGAAGAAATGTCTTTATTTCCAAAATGTCCCCACTTTACTAAAAGAACCAGAACTTTCCATGTCTTCACTGCCAAGATACAAATCTGTAATTTGTCCTCACAAAGATAGAGGTACAATCACACACGTTTATGTTTATTCCTCACAGCAGTAAGGACACACACACACACACACACACACAATGATATACAGTATAAAAGTGTAACCACATCTGCAGTACTGCCTTTGTATTCACGTGCACGTCTTGTAAGCACACACACACACACTCTGCTATACAAAACTTAGACATGATGCAGCAGTGGACACGCTGCCTTCGTCTCCACACACACCAACACTGGCTGTCGAACACTCCCAGCGGCTCACTGCCGAACCAAACCCTCCACCAACCAACTTCACTTGCTGTTTCTAACCCCCCCCCCCCACGTCTTCACCTTTATTCACTTTATCTCTCTCACCCTCAGCGTCTCCCATCCTTGTGGCTGCTTCTCTCTTCTCAACCTCTGTCATTTTTTACATTTCATTTAGCTTTACAGGCCTGACAGGTGAAATACATTTGTGTCGCTAAAGCATATGAAGAAGAGAAAATACTAGATGAAGGAAGAATGAACAATAAAGAAGAGCTCTCTGAGAGGAAGACGTCTTACTCTGTCTTATCTCTTTAGCTCTTCTTTGGCTCGTCTCTCCCTAAAAGAGCTAAAACTCTCTTTGCTCTGCTGTCAGCTGCTGCAGGAGGAAAAAGGAATTAGAGGCTTTTATTTAAGTTGAAGTTAGCTGCTTGAAGGCTCTGGACAGGTATGTATACCTGATGTTACACTGTGGGGACAAACAGGTTTATACACCTACATTGTGGGGACACTGACCTGTTTCTGCACCACATTGAGGGGACTCACTTCTCATTTGGGACTAATAAGGCAGTTTATGTTTTTTCTTCGGGGTTAAATGTTGTACCTTGCAAGCTAATGGCTAACATGCTAGTAAGCTGCAAACGTGCTGGCACTAGTCCATCACAATAGCTCTTCCCCAAAGCATTTTGTACTCACGGTCAGTTAGCAGTGAGAGCTTGTTTGTTAACATGGCGTTCACACAGTTTATTCATGATGTCCTCCTGTCTCCTGTGTGTGAACCAGGTCTCTGTTGTGGAGCAGTTTATACTCTGAAAGAAGAGCTTCAATAAAACTGAACGCTGACAGCTAATAAGTTACGATACCTTCCTCCATTTTGATTCACACCTGTCAAGTGTATCCACTGATGCTCGTGATTCCATTGAAATTAATTGATCAATGATTAATCAAAATGTCACCTTTGAAATGCTGCTGTGATCATGCTTTGAGCATGTGAAAATGTTGCATGATGGCCGTTGTTTCTGCAGAGAAATGTTGTTGTTGAATTGTTTTTGACAGTCAGATATTTTAAAACCTCGGTTGCATGTTGGCTCCAGTCCTTCATCAACAGGTGGAGATCAGCTTTAACGGCTCCATCGGTGACTCTGCTGTGTGTTAATGGAGCTTGTTTCCCTGGATGTCAATGATAGCTTCAATTATTACCTGCTTACAGAGCACACAGGGACAGGTGGAAACAAGACAGAGAAAGACGAGCTGGATCCATCCAACAGTTGGCTAAATCTGAGAGAACATATTTTTCTAATTTGTCCATCTCCTCTTCTCCCTGTCTCTTCTTCTTTTTAAATCCATGAGACGACGGAGACGGTGAGAGAATTTAGCTAAATCCATCAAGATAAACATGAGAGAGCAGCGAGAGACGAAGAGAAAAGAGAAAGCGAGACATCAGTTAAGCCTCCACAGCTGAACACGGCAGGCAGAGCCGCAGGCCGACTTCATCCGACAGAAACGTCAAACACCTGATGAAGAGACAGCAAGCTGTTTTCACTTATCAGAGGAAAATATACAGTTTAGACACAAAAAACACAACTGCGTCACACAGAGGGAGAGCGTTCAGACCAATCTACAACTACGCTGATGAGCCTTTAAATCAAATGCTCGTCCATCTTTTGCTCTTCTTTTTTTTTTAGTAACATGCACTTGTATTTTTTTTTTTATCAAATTTGATATTCTTTTATCAATAATTCAATCGTTGATGTTAAAAATTATCTTAAGAATTGAGTGACAGTTCAGTTTCTTTTCTTGGCACAAAAGGATGAACGCTGAAACAACTTTGTTCTACAAACTTTACAAAACTCACGAAATCAGGTTGATGTTAAAATCACAATTTAACTTTTTCATTTAAAATACTTTGGTCTTGTCCTTCTGACCTTCCGTGTCTTTGTGGAAGTCAGCGGTTTATTTCCTTCAGAAAGAAACAAACAGTCTAACTGAATGTTATGGAAAGATCTTCATATTAAAAGTCATAAACCGACGACAGCTGCTGAAGCTTTTGAGGAACTCGAGCAGCTGATTCAGGTTTCAGTGTTTGTCTGAGCCTTCGTCTGATCCCTTTAATTCTGCTGTCTGCCTTTCAGCCATCTGCATCCTGCTCTTCCTCCTCGCCTGTCCGCCTCCC
This sequence comes from Enoplosus armatus, assembly GCF_043641665.1. Lineage (NCBI taxonomy): Eukaryota > Metazoa > Chordata > Actinopteri > Centrarchiformes > Enoplosidae > Enoplosus > Enoplosus armatus. The sequence continues at coordinate 21,880,925 of NC_092195.1, forward strand.
TCTGCTTACTCATCCTCTTGATCGCTTTCCTCCTCCTCCTCATCATTCTGTCTTCCTCCCACACCTTCATCCCTCCTCTTCTGTCTCATCTGAAAGTTCACTTCAGCCTCTTTCTCTCTCCTCCTCCTCCTCCTCCTCCTCGTCCTCCTTGCCTTACACTAAGCCTGTTTACATAGGATTAGAAACTCCAGCAGCCCTGTCGCTGCTGTTTTTTACCCTTTAAGGGAGTCGGGACTGGCTTTCTGTTTTCTGTGCGTGTTTGTGTTAAATTTGGGGAACTGCCGCTGCATCAGAGCTGAGCTTTGCCTTCCAGCTGCTAGTTTACCCAAACGGTTTCTTTTTCTTCACACTGTGCTTGAAGGGAAAATCCACACTCAGCCATGGATGGATTACTGAACAGGCCAACCGGGCGCCGGGTCACGAGCCCAAGGGGTCAGCCTCTGTTTGTGACTGTTAACATTTCTTGTTGAAAGTCAATCAAACGAATACAAAAGGATGCAAACTGACTACAAAGAGACAAAAAACGACTGAAGAGGTGCAGGAAGACTACATGTCTACGGTCCTGCTCCTGTCTGGGGGGGGGGGTTAAATGGGCACATTGTCTCGTAATTCGTCCACATCCTCAGTCACGTTTGATGAAATTTTTTTTTTTGTACATTTATCCTCAACCTGACTTTGTTATGATTATTATTATTATTTCTGCTTCAGTTAGTGTGGTGTTGTTTTTTCTGAATCCATCACCTCCTGTGGGTGAAAGTATTTGACTAAACGGAGGCGGTCGAGGTTTAACCAACAACCACCTGATGAGATGATGTGGAATCATGCAGCGCTCCGCGGTGAGGCCAGCGTGTGTCGCACTTAAGATGTGCGACAGAACTTTGTTGAAATTTGTGGAAGTTATTTGCTGAAAAGTGTGACGTAACGTGATTCAGTGTTTGGCCACAGGAGGAGAAACACATACAGGTGTCAAGTTCATCACTAGGTTTGTTTTTATACGTGCGTTTTGATTGGGTGGATTTTTCCTTTAAGTGCTTCCTGTTGAATATGTGTCTGCCCTGAAACTGTGAAGTCTCTCGTTTTAATGGATTTTTTAACAACTATATGATGAACTGCACCTGTTTTCTATGGTCTTTTCTGTGTTGTAGCTTTGAAAAAGTTGTGTCACAGAAACAAACAGCCACTACTGTAAATTTCAGCTCAGCGTTTTCGGGGTTTGGTATGACTCACGTGTCCTTCTCTCTGCAGTGTTTTCATTATCTGGTGACGACAGGTGAAGTGCTTTTTCAAGTCGTAACTGAAAACACACAAACTGATGTTTCCTTAGTCTTGAAACTGTATTATAACTGTAATGTTGTATTTTATCAATGCAAAGGTTTTAGTTTTGATAAAGAATTCAAGTAGGTGCTTAATGGACACGTGACCTTTTTTTATTTTGTTGTGTTTTATTTTCTGCAAAGAGAAAAACAACTGGTCAGTTAAAACTGAATTGAATTTTTAAAAGGAAAATTTCAAAATTGACACTGTATCTTAATGGTGTATTACATGTAAATTATTTCAGTATTATGAATTAATCAGTGTGTAATTTTTAAACTTTACACTCTGATTTTAAAGATATGTTTGAATAGCAAAATGTTTTCAAAACCTGAAATCCTGAAATTTCCCAGTTGATACAATAAATGTAAAAGTGTTTTTCAAAGTAAAATATTTAAACGCTGGGGTTTTGATTTCTGTGTGCATGATTTTCAAAATAAAGTGTTTCAATATGAACTTTAAGTTTCAAAATCAAGTGTCTGGAATTGCACAACACGATTTCCAAGATTTCCTAATTGAAATTTTAAAAGTATGAATAATTAAATGCAATTATTTCAGTGGTTACTAATAATAACTAATAATATACCATAACTGTGAATTGCAGTGAATTACGACCAGATTGTTTAGTTCCAGACGTCACTCCCAGTTGTTTTTTTCTTGTCTTTTTTACAGTGTCGATGACGTGCAGACTGTGTGTATCACTGTGTGAACAGAGCTCCTCTATATTTTCTAAGTGCTTGAAAGTCGTCGTGTCAAAACTGAAGTGTAGATTTATCTTCCTGCCTCCTGTCTGAGCTCTTTTATGAGTCTGCGCTCTTGTTTTGTAAAGAAATAAAACTTCCTCCTGGACCAAAACCTGATGGTGTCGGCACATTTTCATTTACTCTCATAGTGAGTGTGCTTCATTTTAAAAAAGATTTCTGAGTTGTTTCGAGAAAAATCTACGTTTTAATACATTTTCGGAAATGTTACCACATCATGTTAATGTATCTGTAATAATAATCCAGTAATACAGTAACATATTACAAGAGAAAACTCAAGTACTCAAGTACATTTTGCTGATTATACTAAAAAGAGCAGTTTCCTGTTTTCTCTCATATGTTATTTGTACTTTGTCTAATTTCGGTGAGTTTTCAGCCTAAAACCACAACATCTTCTTCGTAAATGTTGGCAGCTCAGTTCAAACAGCAGAATAAACCACGTTAGAGGAAGATCAGGAATGAGACAGGAGGAGACTCTCAGGATGAATTATGCGTCAGATTTCGGTTTGAACATTAAGCTGTTTCAGAGCGTCTCCTCAACCCGTGGTCAGTCGTATGGAAATCTAATATGAGGCTGTATTTCCATAATCCGTGTCTGTGTGAGTCATCATACATGAAGGCAGATGGTCGACGGGCGGAGCGACAAAACACAACAAGCTGTTACTAAAAAAAGGGAAAAAACTGGCAGCGTGGAAGTGCATCTTCAACACATCAGAGCCAATCCTTGTTAAATAAACCAGTCTTTTATTTCCATTTAAGAGAGGGTTTTATTACATACACATATGTTGGATATAAAAGTGATAAATGTGCTTCATAGAGAGAGGAAGAAAAGAAACTCAGACAGAATGAGCCGACTGCAGATGTTTCATATCTGCAGCTGAGGCGTGAACTGAAAACTGAAATCTTCAGACTTCAACTGTGTCAGCCGGCGTCACAACGTTCCTCTTTGTTCAGCTTTGGTTCTATTAAAGACAACGTGTGAGGTCAATGTGAGCGTACTGATGAAGAAGAGCTAACAAAGTGAAGCTGAAATCAGTTAAAGTATAGGGGGATCGTTCAGGAAGACATTACAGAAGAACCAGACTGAACTTAAAACTTAAAACTACCTGCTTAAGGTTTAGGAAAGATCACTCTCACAGTTAAAAGAAACCAATGCAGAGTAAGTAAAACTGTTGTAATTTCAATGCATCTATAACTGAAATATTTCTAGATTTGGTGGCATTTTATTTCAAGATACCCTGTGGAGTTTTTAACTTCTAGTGGCGCTAGCGTTGGTTTGTCATGTGCACATGAGCGATGTGACACACATTCACATTTTTCTTCTGATCTACAGGTGGCAGTCACACAGTAAGACATGCGTGAGGACAGGCAGTGAAGACGAAGACTGCGAGCTGGTGAACATGGATGTAAACAATGCTGGAATTTTAAAAAATCGCATTGAAGCCCAAAACGTGTGTTGAAATAAACAGATTTTTAGGAGCATTGAAACCCTATTTAGATCACTGGGTGTGAGATTAAACCTTTGTTTCGCTTGTACTTCATAAATAGGATTTATTCATGTGTTAGCGACCTGTTAGCTTATGGATAGTTCTCACCTAATGCTACTGCTAAACTGCTGAAGTGCACCAGTTATTCTTCTTCGAGTGTTTTTGTCAGCTCCTTCTGCGCTGGAGGAGGGTCGACCTTGATTTACATGGAGCCCAGAAAACAAAGACGGAGTGTGATCAGATTTGAGATCCGACCAACAGAACAGAAACACATAGAGAACATGTGACTGAGTGTAAATGGGAGTATTTTAAATGTTTTATTTTACAGGTACAACCCTGGCTGCAGCCCCGCCTGTTTGAATATTCATTTCGTGGAGAGTCCCTCCACCCCCCCCCCCTCACCCCCGGGCTGCTTCAGTTGTGTTGGCTCACTGGGAGCCGACAAAATGTCTCTTGTGATAAGTTTTACTGCCCATTCCAGCAGTCGATCCTCTGTATTTATGTCAGAATACAGACAGAAAACCTCAGGAGCAAGTTTTATCTTCAGACTGAAGTAACTGCACACACTCAGTGTAGCATGTGCTGTGTGTTGTAGCAACACCCTGAGGGTCTAATGAGAGTGTACATATTCATTTACATACAGTCTTTATTTGAGCTGCCTCTCTCACACACACTCTCTCTCTTTGAGGATTCATCAGTGAAACACACTGAAAGGTGTTTAAAGTTGTTGTCACCATGAACATGAACAGACTCGTCGCTGCTTTCTGTGAGTATCAACACTTTTAAATTCTCCTCTTTTATAACGTTTTCTGCCTTCAGCATCCGTGACGCTCCAAAGCACTTTCAGTGACTCGTTTGGTGTTTGTCTTTTAGCACATTCAGAGAATATGATGTTTTTGTAGTGTATGTCAACAGGTACGTTTACAGAGTAGTTGGTGTGTAATCCTTCCTCCTGTCCTACAGGCTGTGAGTGATTCATAACACGACGACACTGAAGAGATCCACAGTCCAATTCATATTTCTACAGATCAAATCTTTGACATTAATTCTTCCTTTGCTTCGGTGGTTTGTCTTTCTCTGAATGTTTCCATTTGACTGATTGTCTTCCTTCCTTACCTCCTTCCCTCCCTCTTCCCCCCCTCCTTCCCTCCCTGCTTCCCTCCCTCCTTCCCTCCCTCCTTCCTTACCTGCTTCCCTCCCTGCTTCCCGCCCTCCTTCCTTACCTCCTTCCCTCCCTCCTTCCTTACCTACTTCCCTCCCTGCTCCCTCCCTCCTTCCCTCCCTCCTTCCTTACCTGCTTCCCTCCCTGCTTCCCTCCCTCCTTCCTTACCTCCTTCCCTCCCTCCTTCCTTACCTACTTCCCTCCCTGCTCCCTCCCTCCTTCCATCCCTGCTCCCTCCCTCCTTCCTTACCTGCTTCCCTCTCTGCTTCCCTCCCTGCTTCCCTCCCTCCTTCCTTACCTGCTTCCCTCCCTGCTTCCCTCCCTCCTTCCTTACCTCCTTCCCTCCCTCCTTCCTTACCTACTTCCATCCCTGCTCCCTACCTCCTTCCTTACCTGCTTCCCTCCCTACTTCCATCCCTGCTCCCTCCCTCCTTCCTTACCTGCTTCCCTGGCTTGTACTGGTCCAAAGACTACAACACTAGAACACAAGAAGAACTAAGATATTCGTGTGGATTAAAAAAGAAACTGCTCACCAGCTAATATCTTTATTTAACCCTTTATTTCTTCCTTCCTCCTTTCCCTACCTTCCCTTACTTGATGAGCTTTATATATAATCATCTTTTTTCTCCTCTACTTCAGTAGAAGAGAAGAAACTGGCTCTCTTGTGTGAGATGTTTTATATGAACACTCTCTCATCAAAGTCATGTGGTATGACATTAAACTGTGGTTTCAGCTTTAAACCTTCAGTTGTTCCAGCTAACTGTAGCTCTAGTCTGTTGTTTTGCTCTGTAAATGTTTAATGTCTTTTAGTCGTTATACTGTTTTCTTCTCTGAATATCTGACATGTTTCTGTGTGTTTTCAGTGTTAACAGTGTTCTGCTGCAGCATGATGACCAGAGAAGGTAAATATACTCTCAGAGCCTCAGGTGACTCCTGATGTTTGCTTTAAACCTGTCCATGTGTCAACAGACAGGACTCAGGTTGTCATAGTTCAACAGACTCTGTCCTTCCTTATCTCCTGTCTGTTGTAATCTCTCTACCTTTTCTTTTCTTCAAAATCCTCTTCCAGGATTTAAATTCATTTCTTACCTTCCACCCTCCAACACCTCCTGAGCTGTCTGATGTAGACTTCTATTAAACTGAATGTCATGATTTAACCCTCAGCTGTGACCCTTGCTGTGTTTTTCAGAGGCGACGTTGACCTGCGACCTGCAGGACTTCACACAGAAGCTCAACTGCTGTATGTCACCTTCAAGCACTCAGTTCATTACTGACATCCACATCAGACCCGAACGGATTACTGAACAGGGTCCCAGGGGTCCAAAGAGTTAGGCTCAGAGTCTCTCTCTTTTAAAGTGACTGTTAACAATTGTTGTTTTAAAGTCAAACAACCACTCAACGATGCGTCCTTCTGAGTCTCTCTGAGGTCCTTCTGAGTGTCTCTGAGATCCTTCTGAGTCTCTCGGAGGACCTTCTGAGTCTCTCTGAGGTCCTTCTGAGTCTCTTGGAGGAGTGTCTCTGAGTATCTGAAATCGATTTGAGTCTCTTTGAGGTCGTTTTAAGTCTCTTTGATGTCGTTTTGAGTCTCTGAAATCGTTTTGAGTATCTTTGAGGTCGTTTTAAGTCTCTTTGATGTCGTTTTGAGTCTGTTTGATAGTTTGGAGTCTCTTTGTGGTCGTTTAGACTCTGTTTGAGGTAATTTTGAGTCTCTTTGATGTCATTTTGACTCTTTTTGAAGTTGTTTTGAGTCTCTCTGAGGTTGATTTGAGTCTGTTTGATAGTTTTGAGTCTTTATGAGGTCGTTTTGAGTCTCTTTCAATCGTTTTGAGTCTCTTTGATGTCATTTTGAGTCTCTTTGAGGTCGTTTTGAGTCTGTTTGAGAGTTTGTATTGTCTTTGTGGTCGTTTTGAGTCTCTTTGATGTCATTTTGAGTCTCTTTGAGGTTGTTTTGAGTGTCTTTGATGTCGTTTTGAGTCTGTTTGATAGTTTTGAGTCTCTTGGAAGTCGTTTTGAGTCTCTTTGAAGTCATTTTGAGTCTCTTTGATGTCGTTTTGAGTCTCTTTGATGTCGTTTCGAGTCTGTTTGAGGTAATTTTGAGTCTCTTTGATGTCTTTTTGAGTCTCTTTGAAGTCGTTTTGAGTCTCTTTAATGTCGTTTTCAGTCTTTGGTGTCGTTTTGAGTCTCTTTGGGGTCGTTTTCAGTCTCTTTGATGTCGTTTTGAGTCTGTTTAAGGCCATTTTGAGGCTCTTTCATGTCATTTTGAATCTCTTTGATGTCGTTTTGAGTCTCTTTGATGTCATTTTGAGTCTCTTTGATGTCGTTTTGGGTCTGTTTTACGTAGTTTTGAGTCTCTTTGAAGTTTTTTGGAGTCTCTTTGAGGTCGTTTTGAATCTGTTTGAAGCCATTTTGAGTCTCTTTGATTTCGTCTTGAGTCTTTTTTAGTTCGTTTTGAGTCTCTTTGATGTCGTTTTGAGTCTCTGGTGTCGTTTTCAGTCTCTTTGAAGTTGTTTTGAGTCTCTTTCAGGTTGTTTTGACTGTGTTTGAGGTCGTTTTGAGTCTGTTTCAGGCCATTTTGGGTCTCTTTGAAGTTTTTTCAAATGTTTTTGAGGTCGTTTTAAGTCTTTTTGAGGTAGTTTTGAGTCTCTTTGATGTCTTTTTTGGTCTCTTTGATGTTGTTTTGTGTCTGTTTGAGGTCGTTTTGAGTTTCTTTGATGTAGTTCTGATCCTCTTTGAGGTCATTTTGAGTCTGTTTCAGGCCATTTTGAATCTTTTTCATGTCGTTTTGAGTCTCTTTGAAGTCCTTATGAGTCTCTTTGAGGTCGTTTTGAGTTTCTCTGAGGTCGTTTTGAGTCTCTTTGACGTCGTTTTGAGTCTCTTTGAAGTCGTTTTGAGTCTCTTTGAGGTCGTTTTAAGTCTCTTTGAGGTCATGTTGAGTCTCTGATGTCGCTTTAAGGTCGTCTTGCGTCTATTTGAGGTCATTTTGAGTATCTTTGGTGTCATTTTGAGTCTCTCTGACGTCGTTTTGAGTCTCTTTGATGTCACTTTGAGTCTCTTTGAGGTCGTTTTGAGTCTGAGGTCATTTTGAGTATCTTTGATGTCGTTTTGAGTCTCTTTGATGTCGCTTTGAGTCTCTTTGAAGTCGTTTTGAGTCTCTTTCATGTCGCTTTGAGTCTCTTTGAGGTCGTTTTGAGTCTGAGGTCATTTTGAGTCTGAGGGTATTTTGACTATCTTTGATGTCGTTTTGAGTCTCTTTGATGTCTCTTTGAGTCTCTTTGAGGTCGTTTTGAGTCTCTTTGATGTCTTTTTTATTCTCTTTGATGTTGTTTTGTGTCTGCTTGAGGTCGTTTTGAGTCTCTTTGAGGTCGTTTTGAGTCTCTTTGATGTCTTTTTTATTCTCTTTGATGTTGTTTTGTGTCTGCTTGAGGTCGTTTTGAGTCTCTTTGAAGTTCTTTTGTGTCTCTTTGAGGTCGTTTTGACTCTGAGGTCATTTTGAGTATCTTTGATGTCGTTTTGAGTCTCTTTGATGTCGCTTTGAGTCTCTTTGAGGACTTTTTGAGTCTCTTTGAGGACTTTTTGAGTCTCTCTGACGTCGTTTTCAGTCTGTTTGATAGTTTTGAGTCTCTTTGAGGTGGTTTTTAATCTCTTTGATGTCGTTTTGAGTCTCTTTGAGGTCGTTTTGAGTCTCTTTGATGTCGTCTTCAGTCTGTTTGAAGTCGTTTTGAGTCTCTTTGAAGTGGTTTTGAATCCCTTTGATGTCGTTTTGAATCTCTCTGATGTCGTTTTGAGTCCGTTTGATAGTTTTGAGTCTCTTTGTATTCGTTTTGAGACTCTTTGAGGTCGTTTTGAGTCTCTTTGATGTCGTCTTCAGTCTGTTTGAAGTCCTTTTGAGTCTGTTTGAAGTCGTTTTGAGTCTCTTTGAAGTGGTTTTGAATCTCTTTGATGTCGTTTTTAGTCTCTTTGATAGTTTTGAGTCTCTTTGAAGTCGTTTTGAGTCCATCTCAGGTCTTTTTGAGTCTCTTTGAAGTTGTTTCGAGTATATTTGATAGTTTTGAGTCTCTTTGAGATCGTTTTGAGTCTCTTTGAGGCTATTTTCAGTCTCTTTGATGTCGTCTTCAGTCTGTTTGAAGTCGCTTTGAGTCTCTTTGAAGTCGTTTTGAATCTCTTTGATGTCGTTTTGAGTCTGTTTGATGTAGTTTTGAGTCTCTTTGAAGTCGTTTTGAGTCCATCTGAGGTCTTTTTGAGTCTCTTTGAAGTTGTTTCGAGTATATTTGATAGTTTTGAATCTCTTTGTGGTTGTTTTGAGTCTGTATAAGGCCATTTTGAGTCTCTTTGATGTCGTTTTGAATCTCTTTGATGTCGTTTTGAGTCTCTGGTGTCGTTTTGAGTCTCTTTCAGGTTGTTTTGAATATCTTTGAAGTACTTTGAAGTTTTTTCTAGTCTCTTTGATGTCCTTTTGAGTCTCTTTGATATCGTTTTATGTGTGTTTGAGGTCGTTTTGAGTCTTTTTGAAGTTGTTTTGAATATCTTTGATGTCGTTTTGAGTCTCTTTGATGTCGTTTCGAATCTGTTTGAGGTAATTTTGAGTCTCTTTGATGTCTTTTTGAGTCTCTTTGATGTCGTTTTGAGTCTCTTTGATGTCTTTTTGAGTCTCTCTGCGGTCGTTTTCAGTCTGATAGTTTTGAGTGTCTATGAAGTCGTTTTGAATCTCTTTGGTGTCTTTTTGAGTCTCTGGTGTCATCTTGAGCCTCTTTCAGGTTGTTTTGAATAATTATGAAGGACTTTGAAGTTGTTCCGAGTCCCTTTGATGTCGTTTTGAGTTTCTTTGAGGTCTTTTTGAGTCTCTTTGATGTCGTTTTGAGTCTCTTTGAGGTCTTTTTGAGTTTCTTTGACGTCTTTTTGACTCTCTTTGATGTCTTTTTGAATCTCTCTGATGTCGTTTTGAGTCTGTTTGATAGTTTTGAGTCTCTTTGTGTTCGTTTTGAGTCTCTTTGATGTCGTCTTCTGTTGTTTGAGGTCGTTTTGAATCTCTTTGATGTGGTTTTGAGCCTCTTTGATGTCTTGTTGAGTCTCTGGTGTCGTTTTGAGTCTCTGGTGTCCTTTTGAGTCTCTTTCAGGTTGTTTTGAATATCTTTGAAGTACTTTGAAGTTGTTTCTAGTCTCTTTGATGTCCTTTTGAGTCTCTTTGATATCGTTTTATGTGTTTGAGGTCGTTTTGAGTCTTTTTGAAGTTGTTTTGAATATCTTTGATGTCGTTTTGAGTCTCTTTGATGTCGTTTCGAATCTGTTTGAGGTAATTTTGAGTCTCTTTGATGTCGTTTTGAGTCTCTTTGATGTCTTTTTGAGTCTCTTTGATGTCTTTTTGAATCTCTCTGATGTCGTTTTGAGTCTGTTTGATAGTTTTGAGTCTCTTTGTATTCGTTTTGAGTCTCTTTGATGTGGTTTTGAGTCTCTTTGATGTGGTTTTGAGTCTCTTTGAGGTCGGTTTGTGTCTGTTTGATAGATTTGAGTCTTTTTGATGTCGTTTTGAGTCTCTTTGGTGTCTTTTTGAGTCTCTGGTGTCGTCTTGAGTCTCTTTCAGGTTGTTTTGAATAATTATGAAGTATTTTGAAGTTTTTTCGAGTCTCTTTGATGTCGTTTTGAGTTTCTTTGAGGTCTTTTTGAGTCTCTTTGATGTCATTTTGAGTCTCTTTGAGGTCTTTCTGAGTCTCTTTGATGTCTTTTGGAGTCTCTTTGATGTCTTTTTGAATCTCTCTCATGTCGTTTTCAGTCTCTTTGTTTTCGTTTTGAGTCTCTTTGATGTCGTCTTCTGTTGTTTGAGGTCGTTTTGAATCTCTTTGATGTGGTTTTGAGCCTCTTTGAGGTCGTTTTGTGTCTGTTTGATAGCTTTGAGTCTTTTTGAGGTAATTTTGAGTCTCTTTGATGTCTTTTTGAGTCTCTTTGAAGTCGTTTTGAGTCTCCTTTATGTCACTTTGAGTCTCTTTGAGGTCGTTTTGAGTCTGAGGGTATTTTGAGTATCTTTGATGTCGTTTTGAGTCTCTTTGATGTCGCTTTGAGTCTCTTTGAGGTCGTTTTGAGTCTCTTTGATGTCTTTTCCATTCTCTTTGATGTTGTTTTGTGTCTGCTTGATGTCGTTTTGAGTCTCTTTGAAGTTATTTTGAGTCTCTTTGAGGTCGTTTTAAGTCTCTTTGATGTCGTTTTTAGTCTATTTGAAGTCGTTTTGATGACGTTTTGAGTCTCTGATGTCGTTTTGAGTCTCTGAAGTTATTTTGAGTCTCTTTCAGGTTGTTTTGAGTCTCTTTCAGGTCGTTTTGAGTCTCTTTGATGTCGTTTTGAGTCTCTTTGATGTCACTTTGAGTCTCTTTGAGGTCGTTTTGAGTCTCTTTGAGGTCGTTTTCAGAATCTTTGAGGTCGTTTTCAAACTCTTTGAGGTCGTTTTGAGTCTGTTTGAGGTCATTTTGATTTCTTTTTCATGTCGTTTTGATTCCCTTTTAAGTTGTTTTGAGTCTCTTTGTTGGCGCTTTGAATCTCTCTGAGGTCGATTTGAGTCTCTCTGAGGTCGTTTTGAGTCTCTTTGAGGTAGTTTGAAGTCGTTTTGAGTTTCTTTGAGGTGGTTTTGAATCTCTTTGATGTCCTTTTGAGTCTCTTTGAGGTCGTTTTTAATCTCTTTGATGTCGTCTTCAGTCTCTTTGATGTCTTTTTGAGTCTCTCTGAGGTCGTTTTCAGTCTGATAGTTTTGAGTCTCTATGAAGTTGTTTCGAGTCTCTTTGATGTCGTTTTGAGTTTCTTTGGGGTCTTTTTGAGTCTCTTTGATGTCGTTTTGAGTCTCTTTGAGGTCTTTTTGAGTCTCTTTGATGTCTTTTTGACTCTCTTTGTATTCGTTTTGAGTCTCTTTGATGTCGTCTTCTGTTGTTTGAGGTCGTTTTGAATCTCTTTGATGTGGTTTTGAGCCTCTTTGATGTCTTGTTGAGTCTCTGGTGTCGTTTTGAGTCTCTGGTGTCGTTTTGAGTCTCTTTCAGGTTGTTTTGAATATCTTTGAAGTACTTTGAAGTTGTTTCTAGTCTCTTTGATGTCCTTTTGAGTCTCTTTGATATCGTTTTATGTGTGTTTGAGGTCGTTTTGAGTCTTTTTGAAGTTGTTTTGAATATCTTTGAAGTCCTTTGAAGTTGTTTCTAGTCTCTTTGATGTCCTTTTGAGTCTCTTTGATATCGTTTTATGTGTGTTTGAGGTCGTTTTGAGTCTTTTTGAAGTTGTTTTGAATATCTTTGAAGTACTTTGAAGTTGTTTCTAGTCTCTTTGATGTCCTTTTGAGTGTCTTTGATATCGTTTTATGTGTGTTTGAGGTCGTTTTGAGTCTTTTTGAAGTTGTTTTGAATATCTTTGATGTCGTTTTGAGTCTCTTTGGTGTCGTTTTGAATCTGTTTGAGGTAATTTTGAGTCTCTTTGATGTCTTTTTGAGTCTCTTTGATGTCGTTTTGAGTCTCTTTGAGGTCTTTCTGAGTCTCTTTGATGTCTTTTGGAGTCTCTTTTATGTCTTTTTGAATCTCTCTCATGTCGTTTTGAGTCTCTTTGTTTTCGTTTTGAGTCTCTTTGATGTCGTCTTCTGTTGTTTGAGGTCGTTTTGAATATCTTTGATGTGGTTTTGAGCCTCTTTGAGGTCGTTTTGTGTCTGTTTGATAGCTTTGAGTCTTTTTGAGGTAATTTTGAGTCTCTTTGATGTCTTTTTGAGTCTCTTTGAAGTCGTTTTGAGTCTCCTTTATGTCACTTTGAGTCTCTTTGAGGTCGTTTTGAGTCTGAGGGTATTTTGAGTATCTTTGATGTCGTTTTGAGTCTCTTTGATGTCGCTTTGAGTCTCTTTGAGGTCGTTTTGAGTCTCTTTGATGTCTTTTCTATTCTCTTTGATGTTGTTTTGTGTCTGCTTGATTTCGTTTTGAGTCTCTTTGAAGTTCTTTTGAGTCTCTTTGAGGTCGTTTTAAGTCTCTTTGATGTCGTGTTTAGTCTATTTGAAGTCGTTTTGATGACGTTTTGAGTCTCTTTGATGTCGTTTTGAGTCTCTTTGAAGTTATTTTGAGTCTCTTTCAGGTTGTTTTGAGTCTCTTTCAGGTCACTTTGAGTCTCTTTGAGGTCGTTTTGAGTCTGAGGTCGTTTTGAGTATCTTTGATGTCGTTTTGAGTCTCTTTGATGTCATCTTCAGTCTGTTTGATGTGGTTTTGAGCCTCTTTGATGTCTTGTTGAGTCTCTGGTGTCGTTTTGAGTCTCTGGTGTCGTCTTGAGTCTCTTTCAGGTTGATTTGAATATCTTTGAAGTACTTTGAAGTTGTTTCGAGTCTCTTTGGTGTCGTTTTGTGTCTGTTTGAGGTCGTTTTGAGTGTTTTTGAATTTGTTTTGAGTATCTTTGATATTATTTTGAGACTCTTTGATGTCGCTTTGAGTCTCTTTGAGGTCGTTTTGAGTCTCTTTGATGTCTTTTCTATTCTCTTTGATGTTGTTTTGTGTCTGCTTGATGTCGTTTTGAGTCTCTTTGAAGTTCTTTTGAGTCTCTTTGAGGTCGTTTTAAGTCTCTTTGAGGTCGTTTTAAGTCTCTTTGATGTCGTTTTTAGTCTATTTGAAGTCGTTTTGATGTCGTTTTGAGTCTCTGATGTCGTTTTGAGTCTCTTTGATGTCACTTTGAGTCTCTTTGAGGTCGTTTTGAGTCTCTTTGAGGTCATTTTCAGAATCTTTGAGGTCGTTTTCAGACTCTTTGAGGTCGTTTTGAGTCTGTTTGAGGTCATTTTGATTTCTTTTTCATGCCGTTTTGATTACCTTTTAAGTTGTTTTGAGTCTCTTTGATGTCTTTTTGAGTCTCTTTGAAGTCACTTTGAGTCTCTTTGAGGTCGTTTTGAGTCTGAGGGTATTTTGAGTATCTTTGTGGTCGTTTTGAGTCTCTTTGTGGTCGTTTTGAGTCTCTTTTAGGTCTTTTTGAGTCTCTTTGATGTCTTTTTGAATCTCTCTGATGTCGTTTTGAGTCTGTTTGATAGTTTTGAGTCTCTTTGTATTCGTTTTGAGTCTCTTTGATGTGGTTTTGAGTCTCTTTGAGGTCGGTTTGTGTCTGTTTGATAGATTTGAGTCTTTTTGTTGTCGTTTTGAGTCTCTTTGATGTCTTTTTGAGTCTCTGGTGTCGTTTTGAGTCTCTTTCAGGTTGTTTTGAATATCTTTGAAGTACTTTGAAGTTGTTTCGAGTCTCTTTGATGTCCTTTTGAGTCTCTTTGATGTCGTTTTGAGTCTCCTTGATGTCGTCTTCAGTCCGTTTGATGTCTTTTTGAATCTGTCTGATGTCGTTTTGAGTCTGTTTGATAGTTTTGAGACTCTTTTTATTCGTTTTGAGTCTCTTTGATGTCGTCTTCAGTCTGTTTGAGGTCGTTTTGAATCTCTTTGATGTGGTTTTGAGTCTCTTTGAGGTCGTTTTGTATCTGTTTGATAGCTTTGAGTCTTTTTGATGTCGTTTTGAGTCTCTTTGGTGTCTTTTTGAGTCTCTGGTGTCGTCTTGAGTCTCTTTCAGGTTGTTTTGAATAATTATGAAGTACTTTGAAGTTTTTTCGAGTCTCTTTGATGTCGTTTTGAGTTTCTTTGAGGTCTTTTTGAGTCTCTTTGATGTCGTTTTGAGTCTCTCTCATGTCGTTTTCAGTCTCTTTGTTTTCATTTTGAGTCTCTTTGATGTCGTCTTCTGTTGTTTGAGGTCGTTTTGAGTCTCTTTGAACTTCTTTTGAGTCTCTTTGAGGTCGTTTTAAGTCTCTTTGATGTCGTTTTTAGTCTATTTGAAGTCGTTTTGATGACGTTTTGAGTCTCTGATGTCGTTTTGAGTCTCTGAAGTTATTTTGAGTCTCTTTCAGGTTGTTTTGAGTCTCTTTGTGGTCGTTTTGAGTCTCTTTGTGGTCGTTTTGAGTCTCTTTAAGGTCTTTTTGAGTCTCTTTGATGTCTTTTTGAGTCTCTTTGATGTCTTTTTGAATCTCTCTGATGTCGTTTTGAGTCTGTTTGATAATTTTGAGTCTCTTTGTATTCATTTTGAGTCTCTTTGATGTCGTCTTCTGTTGTTTGAGGTCGTTTTGAATCTCTTTGATGTGGTTTTGAGCCTCTTTGATGTCTTTTTGAGTCTCTGGTGTCGTTTTGAGTCTTTTGAGGTCGTTTTGAGTCTTTTTGAAGTTGTTTTGAGTCTCTTTCAGGTCGTTTTGAGTCTCTTTGAAGTCGTTTTGAGTCTCTTTGAAGTCGTTTTGATGTTGTTCTGAGTCTCTTTGAAGTCGTTTTGAGTCTCTTTGAGGTTGTTTTGAGTCTTGTTGAGGTCGTCCTGAGTCTCTTTGATGTCGTTTTGATGTTGTTTTGAGTCTCTTTGATGTCGTTTTGAGTCTCTTTGAAGTTATTTTGAGTCTCTTTCAGGTTGTTTTGAGTCTCTTTCAGGTCGTTTTGAGTCTCTTTGATGTCGTTTTGAGTCTCTTTGATGTCGTCTTCAGTTTGTTTGATGTCTTTTTGAATCTCTCTGATGTCGTTTTGAGTCTGTTTGATTGTTTTGAGTCTCTTTGTATTCGTTTTGAGTCTCTTTGATGTCGTCTTCAGTCTGTTTGAGGTCGTTTTGAATAATTATGAGTTTCTTTGAGGTCTTTTTGAGTCTCTTTGATGTCTTTTTGAGTCTCTGGTGTCGTCTTGAGTCTCTTTCAGGTTGTTTTGAATAATTATGAGGTACTTTGAAGTTGTTTCGAGTCTCTTTGATGTCGTTTTGAGTTTCTTTGAGGTCTTTTTGAGTCTCTTTGATGTCGTTTTGAGTCTCTTTGAGGTCTTTCTGAGTCTCTTTGATGTCTTTTTGAGTCTCTTTGATGTCTTTTTGAATGTCTCTGATGTCGTTTTGAGTCTGTTTGATAGTTTTGAGTCTCTTTGTTTTCGTTTTGAGTCTCTTTGATGTCGTCTTCTGTTGTTTGAGGTCGTTTTGAATCTCTTTGATGTGGTTTTGAGCCTCTTTGAGGTCGTTTCGTGTCTGTTTGATAGCTTTGAGTCCTTTTGATGTCGTTTTGAGTCTCTTTGATGTCTTATTGAGTCTGAGGTGTCGTTTTGAGTCTTTTATGTCCTTTTGAGTCTCTTTGATATCGTTTTGTGTGTGTTTGTGGTCGTTTTGAGTCTTTTTGAAGTTGTTTTGAATATCTTTGATGTCGTTTTGAGTCTCCTTGATGTCGTTTGGAATCTGTTTGAGGTAATTTTGAGTCTCTTTGATGTCTTTTTGTGTCTCTTTGATGTCGTTTTGAGTCTCTTTGATGTCTTTTTGAGTCTCTTTGATGTCGTTTTCAGTCTGTTTGATAGTTTTGAGTCTCTATGAAGTCGTTTTGAGTCTCTTTGATGTCGTTTTGAGTCTCTTTGAGGTCGTTTTCAGAATCTTTGAGGTCGTTTTGAGTCTCTTTGAAGTCGTTTTGATGTTGTTCTGAGTCTCTTTGAAGTCGTTTTGAGTCTCTTTGAGGTTGTTTTGAGTCTTGTTGAGGTCGTTCTGAGTCTCTTTGATGTCGTTTTGATGTTGTTTTGAGTCTCTTTGAAGTCGTTTTGAGTGTCTTTGATGTCTTTTTGAGTCTCTGGTGTCGTCTTGAGTCTCTTTCAGGTTGTTTTGAATAATTATGAGGTACTTTGAAGTTGTTTCGAGTCTCTTTGATGTCGTTTTGAGTTTCTTTGAGGTCTTTTTGAGTCTCTTTGATGTCGTTTTGAGTCTCTTTGAGGTCTTTCTGAGTCTATTTGATGTCTTTTTGAGTCTCTTTGATGTCTTTTTGAATCTCTCTGATGTCGTTTTGAGTCTGTTTGATAGTTTTGAGTCTCTTTGTTTTCGTTTTGAGTCTCTTTGATGTCGTCTTCTGTTGTTTGAGGTCGTTTTGAATCTCTTTGATGTGGTTTTTAGTCTCTTTGAGGTAGCTTTCAGTCTCTTTAATGTCGTTTTGAGTCTGTTTGAGGTCGTTTTGAATCTCTGTGATGTGGTTTTGAGTCTCTTTGAAGTCGTTTTGAGTCTCTAACGTCGTTTGGAGTCTCTCTGAGGTTTTGAGTGTGTTTGATAGTTTTGAGTCTCTTTGTGGTCGTTTTGAGTCTGTTTGAGGTTTGTTTGAAGAGTTTTGAGTCTCTATGAAGTCTTTTTGAATCTCTTTGATATCATTTTCAGTCTCTTTGAGGTAGTTTTCAGTCTCTTTAATGTCGTTTTGAGTCTGTTTGAGGTCGTTTTGAATCTCTGTGATGTGGTTTTGAGTCTCTTTGAAGTCGTTTTGAGTCTCTAACGTCGTTTGGAGTCTCTCTGAGGTTTCGAGTGTGTTTGATAGTTTTGAGTCTCTTTGTGGTCGTTTTGAGTATGTTTGAGGTTGTTTTGAGTCTCTTTGATGTCGTCTTCAGTCTGTTTGAGGTCGTTTTGAATCTCTTTGATGTTGTTTCGAGTCTCTTTGAAGTCGTTTTGAGTCTCTTTAAGGTCGTTTTGTATCTGTTTGATAGATTTGAGTCTCTTTGATGTCTTTTTGAGTCTCTGGTGTCGTTTTGAGTGTCTGGTGTCGTTTTGAATCTGTTTGAGGTTGTTTTTAGTCTCTTTGATGTCGTCTTCAATCTGTTTGAGGTTGTTTTGAATCTCTTTGATGTTGTTTCGAGTCTCTTTGAAGTCGTTTTGTATCTGTTTGATAGATTTGAGTCTCTTTGTGGTCGTTTTGAATCTCTTTGATGTTGTTTTGAGTGTCTTTGATGTCTTTTTGAGTCTCTGGTGTCGTTTTGAGTCTGTTTAAGGCCCTTTTGAGTCACTTCAATGTCGTTTTGTGTCTGTTTGAGGTCGTTTTGAGTCTCTTTGAGTTCGTTTTGAGTCTCTTTGAAATCGTTTTAAGTCTCTTTTCGATCGTTTTGAGTATGTTTGATGTCATTTTCAGTCTCTTTGTTTTCGTTTTCAGTCTGTTTGATAGTTTTGAGTCTCTTTGTGGTCGTTATAAGTGTCTTTTATGTCATTTTGAATCTCTATGAGGTCGTTTTGAGTCTGTTTGATAGTTTTGAGTCTCTTTGTGGTCGTTTTGAGTCTGTTTGAGGTCATTTTGAGTCTCTTTGGTTTCTTTTTGAATCTCTCTGATGTCGTTTTGAGTCTGTTTGATCATTCTGAGTCTCTTTTTATTCGTTTTGAGGTCTTTTTAAGTCTCTTTGAGGTCTTTTTAAGTCTCTTTCATGTCTTTTTGAGTCTCTTTGATATTGTTTTGAGTCTCTTTGATGTCTTTTTGAGTCTCTTTGATGTCTTTTTGAGTCTCTCTGAGGTCGTTTTGAGTCTGATAGTTTTGAGTCTCTATGAAGTCGTTTTGAGTGTCTTTGATGACGTTTTGAGTCTCTTTGATGTCGTTTTGAATCTCTCTGATGTCGTTGTGAGTCTGTTTGATAGTTTTGAGTCTCTTTGTTTTCGTTTTGAGTCTCTTTGAAGTCGTTTTGAATCTCTTTGATGTCGTTTTGAGTCTCTGTGTCGTTTTCAGTCTCTTTGAAGTTATTTTGAGTCTCTTTCAGGTTGTCTTGAGTCTCTTTCAGGTCGTTTTGAGTATCTTTGAGGCCATTTTGAGTCTCTTTGATGTCGTTTTGAATCTCTCTGATGTCGTTTTGAGTCTGTTTGATCGTTTTGAGTCTCTTTTTATTCGTTTTGAGTCTCTTTGAAGTCGTTTTGAGTCTCTTTGAGGTCTTTTTAAGTCTCTTTGAGGTCTTTTTAAGTCTCTTTCATGTCTTTTGGAGTCTCTTTGATATTGTTTTGAGTCTCTTTGATGTCTTTTTGAGTCTCTCTGAGGTCGTTTTGAGTCTGATAGTTTTGAGTCTCTATGAAGTCGTTTTGAGTGTCTTTGATGACGTTTTGAGTCTCTTTGAGGTCGTTTTGAGTCTCTTTGAGGTCGTTTTGAGTCTCTTTGAGGTCGTTTTAAGTCTCTTTGATGTCTTTTTGAGTGTCTTTGATGTTGTTTTGAGTCTCTTTGAGGTCTTTTTGAGTCTCTTTGATGTCTTTTTGATGTCGTTTTCAGTCTGTTTGATAGTTTTGAGTCTCTATGAAGTCGTTTTGAGTGTCTTTGATGACGTTTTGAGTCTCTTTGATGTCGTTTTGAATCTCTCTGATGTCGTTGTGAGTCTGTTTGATAGTTTTGAGTCTCTTTGTTTTCGTTTTGAGTCTCTTTGAAGTTGTTTTGAATCTCTTTGATGTCGTTTTGAGTCTCTGTGTCGTTTTGAGTCTCTTTGAAGTCATTTTGAATCTCTTTGAGGTCGTTTTGAATCTTGTTGAGGTCGTTTGGAGTCTCTTTGATGTCGTTTTGAGTCTCTGGTGTCGTTTTCAGTCTCTTTGAAGATATTTTGAGTCTCTTTCAGGTTGTTTTGAGTCTCTTTCAGGTCGTTTTGAGTATCTTTGAGGCCATTTTGAGTCTCTTTGATGTCGTTTTGAATCTCTCTGATGTCGTTTTGAGTCTGTTTGATAGTTTTGAGTCTCTATGAAGTCGTTTTTAGTCTCTTTGATGTCTTTTTGAGTCTCTGGTGTCGTTTTGAGTCTCTTTCAGGTTGTTTTGAGTATCTTTGAAGTACTTTGAAGTTGTTTCGAGTCTGTTTGAGGTCGTTTTGAGTCTGTTTGATAGTTTTGAGTGTCTTTGTGGTCGTTTTCAGTCTCTTTGATGTCATTTTGAGTCCGTTTGAGGTCGTTTTGAGTCTGTTTGATAGTTTTGAGTCTCTATGAAGTCTTTTTGAATCTCTTTGATGTTGTTTTCAGTCTCTTTGAGGTCGTTTTCAGTCTCTTTAATGTCGTTTTGAGTCTGTTTGAGGTCGTTTTGAATCTCTGTGATGTGGTTTTGAGTCTCTTTGAAGTCGTTTTGAGTCTCTAACGTCGTTTGGAGTCTCTCTGAGGTTTTGAGTGTGTTTGATAGTTTTGAGTCTCTTTGTGGTCGTTTTGAGTCTGTTTGAGGTTGTTTTGAGTCTCTTTGATGTCGTCTTCAGTCTGTTTGAGGTCGTTTTGAATCTCTTTGATGTTGTTTCGAGTCTCTTTGAAGTCGTTTTGAGTCTCTTTAAGGTCGTTTTGTATCTGTTTGATAGATTTGAGTCTCCTCTTTGTGGTCGTTTTGAGTCTCTTTGATGTTGTTTTGAGTGTCTTTGATGTCTTTTTGAGTCTCTGGTGTCGTTTTGAGTCTCTGGTGTCGTTTTGAGTCTCTTTCAGGTTGTTTTCAGTGTCTTTGAAGTACTTTGAAGTTGTTTTGAGTCTGTTCGAGGTCGTTTTGAGTCTGTTTGAGGTCGTTTTGAGTCTCTTTGAAGTCGTTTTGAGTCTCTCTGAGGTTGTGTTGAGTCTCTTTGAGTTCGTTTTGAGTCTCTTTGAAATCGTTTTAAGTCTCTTTTCGATCGTTTTGAGTATGTTTGATGTCATTTTGAGTCTCTTTGTTTTTGTTTTCAGTCTGTTTGATAGTTTTGAGTCTCTTTGTGGTCGTTTTGAGTGTCTTTTATGTTATTTTGAATCTCTATGACGTCGTTTTGAGTCTGTTTGATAGTTTTGAGTCTCTTTGTGGTCGTTTTGAGTCTGTTTGAGGTCATTTTGAGTCTCTTTGGTATCTTTTTGTGTCTCTTTGAGGCCGTTTTGAGTCTGTTTGAGGTCGTTTTGAGTCTCTTTGAAGTTGTTTTGAGTCTCTCTGAGGTTGTTTTGAGTCTCTTTGAAGTCGTTTTGAGTCTCTCTGAGGTCGTTTTGAGTCTCTGAAATCGTTTTGAGTCTCTCTGAGGTCGTTTTGAGTCTCTTTGATGTCATTTTGAGTCTCTTTGATGTTGTTTTGAGTCTCTTTGATGTTGTTTTGAGTCTCTCTGAGGTCATTTTTAATCTCTTTGACGTTCATTATCAGTCCATGACATCCAATGGAAGATGCTGAGAGTCACAGCAGAGATAAAGAAGGAAACCACAATTCCAGCAGCAATTTTTCTCACATTAGATCTTTGACAGAAGAAGAACAGGTCTTCAGATCCTTTACTTAAGTTCAAGTAACAGTACAACAATGTAAAAATACTCCATTACAAGTTAAAGTCCTGCAAGTATTAAATAGTATGTGGAAAACATGAGTTTTACTGACATTGATAAACATCTTGTATCCTTTATCTTCTTCTGTGTTGGATATTCATCCAGATAACGGTGTAATCGTCGTTCAGAACGTGGAGTCGAGTCACAGAGAGGCGGAGGTTTGTGTCGACGGCGTTCCTCCGAGCCGCCTGGAGGAACCACTCTGCTCCTCGACGCCCGTCCTCAACATCATCAAGAAGAGGTAAAACTCCACCGAACAGAACGAACATGAACCAGAAAGACTGAACATCTTTGTTTTACAGGTTTAAACTGGTTGTTTTAATTTTTGAAATTTGTTGTTGTTGTTTAAGGTATTTATTTACGTTTCTTTTCCAATAAAATTATGTATCTTTCCCCTCCCTGTCAGGTGTAACGGTCAGTACAGGTGTGCGGTGCCGATGGATTTGTGTCACGCAGCGAAACCCTGCATGACCAGGTGTGTTTGGATGGAAACCACGTACACCTGTGAGGTTGGGAGTACGTATCTGTGTGTGTGTGTGTGTGTGTGTGTGTGTGTTCTGGTTATGTAGATGTAATTATAAATGAAAAGTATTAAAAGTAAGTACTGAATGTTGTTTCTTGTTTTAGGGATCCTTTATGTGTGTCAGAAAAAGAAGGCGACACTTTACTGTGGTGGGTGGCTCACTTTTTGTTTCTCATGGAGGTTTTTTATTTATTATGGATCATGTTTTACTATTCAACTATAGTAATTTCATAATCAGATTGTTATAGTGTTATTATTATTAGTAGTAGTAGTAGTAGTAGTAGTATTGTATAAGCTGTTTTTGCTGTTGATGCAAAGTCATCACATACGCCATTTGTTTCACATTAAAAGCCTTCAGAGGCAGAATCCCTTCCCTTTCCTGAAAGAACTTAACATCAAATAAAGAACGACAAAGTCGTTTCGTTTGTATTAAACAAACGAGATTCATGTTCATCAGTGAGATGTAGAGGAGCTGTATTTGAACTTTGGTCTGAGCCAGGCTAGCTGTTTCCCCCTGCTTCCAGTCTTTATGCTAAGCTAGGCTAACCACGTCCTGACAGTTGAACTATTACTTCAAGATTGTTGAATGTTTAAAGATTTTTAAGACTGAATTAATCTAAATCAGCATCATACATTTTGTGGTTTTACTTTAAAATAGCAAATATAAATAAAAGAAATAACTAAAAATATTTTATTGTATTATTGTGTTATTAAAAAGTAGAAATGCAATATAGACACCTGTGTTGTTAATACCCTAACCCTACTTATGTCTTGCAAGTATGTTAACTGTAAATAAAAATAAATATTAAGTGACTTTTTACTGAATAAACAATGGCCCTGTGTGTGTGTGTGTGTGTGTGAGTGTGTGTTCAGGATCTCAGGTGATTAAAGTGTTAATGGCTAACTATGGCAGGACCAGTAAGAAGGTGTGTAAGTACCGCGCCCCCCACAGTCACCGGCCCAGCACCACCTGTGGACACCCCGACACTCTGCAGGTGATGGCCGACAGGTGAGAGCAGTCAGGTGACACAACATGTAAGCTGGTGGAGTAACACCAACAACACACTGTCAATAATTTTGAGCTGGTTCAACATCTGAGAGGGAAATATTGTACTTTTTATCTGGCAGCCTTAGTTACTTTACAAATTAAGATTTTTACACACAAAACATTTGAAGAGTTTATAAAATCTGATGTTTTGTTATAAATTAAACTCCCCAACAGTTTCAGTACAGCTGAAACGATTAGTCGATTTATCAATTAGTCGACTGACAGAAAATTGGCAACTATTTTGATGGTTGAAGTCATTTTTTATGTAAAAACATTTCATGGTTCCATCTTCGTCTCCACTCATCATCCTCTCTCTCCAGATGTGATGGCAAACACACATGTTCGGTCCGAGCCTCTAACCTGATCTTCTCCAACCCCTGTCCCGGGACCCGCAAATACCTGAAGTACTCCTACACCTGTGTAGATCCTGGTACCTGTTCATCCTCTTCATTCCCGTTAACCATAAAACTAACAAAAGTCATGTAAAGCAGACGCTTCATTTACACTTGATTCCTTTTTAATCTGTTATTCTTCTTCTGCAGGAAACTCTGAGGAAAGAAACTAAACGTCA
Source organism: Enoplosus armatus (assembly GCF_043641665.1). Taxonomy (NCBI): domain Eukaryota; kingdom Metazoa; phylum Chordata; class Actinopteri; order Centrarchiformes; family Enoplosidae; genus Enoplosus; species Enoplosus armatus. Next base: position 21,903,799 of record NC_092195.1, read on the forward strand.
ACATAAAGAAAAATCACCTGGTATCTGTAGCAGCCTTCATCTGTCAACGATGATGAGACAAATATTTGTAAGAATTCACATTAACACAAATTTGAAGTTTGGAAAAAAAACTTCCAGGATTTGGACTTTTCCTGCATCTCACTGCTCATTGTTGAATTATACAGGCACATGTTGTAGTAATTGTTAAGAAACAACATTTCAGAAGAGCTGAAGATGGTTTCAACGTATTTGCTGGTACCTGTGAACTGCACATGTTCTCCAGTGTACTGCTGAATACAGCTGCTGTCTGTTGACTCTACCTGCTGAATAAACTGATATTCACATGATTTCATAATTACAAGATCCAGATCTTGTAAACTTTGAGCAATAAGGAGCTGTAGCCTGAGAGACACTGTATACAAAGAGTGAGGCTCTCTTTTTAGTGTTTAAAAACCAAAAACACGAGCAAAGGTGTGAGGAATGGATTAAACTGTGTTTATCTGCTCTAATGTAAGCTGCTAACATGAGCAAGTACTCACCCACAGTAGTGACCAATGCCAGTAGTAATGCCACACTAACTAGTGTGTAACAGTGTTACAGATTATGTTTAATAAAAAACATTAATGTCAGCAGCTCTGTTCTGATCTTTACCAGATTTAAATAAGTTTACACTTGTCGAACTCAAACGTTATCCCAGATAATGTTGCTTTCATTAAAAACATGAATATTTAGTCTTTAAAAACAAAAACAAAAGAGCAAAGCTGTGTTTATCTGCTCTAATGTAAGCTACTAATGTTAGCATGTCCAGAATCAGATCAGAATCAGAAATACTTTATTGATCCCGGGGGGAAATTTTACAGAACTGGTGCTCCCATTCAAGATTACAAAGCAGCATAAATTTAAAGATAAAAGTATGTACAAAATATAACAATAAGAAATAGAAAATAAAAATGTACACATTTACAATATTTAAGTGAAAAATAAAAGTTAAAAATATATACAGCAGCAATGTATATGTATGTCTATATATATATATATATATATATACATACATATATATGTATGTCATTTAAGAATAAGTAATATTGATGTGTCCAGCTAACTAGCTTACTACCTATGGTGTTAGCATTTATCTGGACACTTTATTTTGGTCACTGCACTGTTTGTTATTTATCTTATCTTATTCTTTTACCTTTATATTTTTACATGCTTGTTGTCTGTCAGATTATATGTTATATGTTAAAAAAATGTAGCACCATCAGACCACAGCAAATTCCTTGTAATGTATGTTACTTGGCAATAAACAGTTTCTGATTCTGATTCTTCATTAGCTAACTCGGTCGGAGTTTAGGCTAACGATTTGGGAAAGTTTACTGCGTCACATCTGTAAGAGTAATCAGTCTTCAAGTTAAAAGCCTTTTCTCTTATCAGAATCAGAATCAGAATCAGAAACTGTTTATTGCCAAGTAACATACATTACAAGGAATTTGCTGTGGTCTGAAGGTGCTATTGTTTTGATAACAAATAAGTAGAATATAAAAGCTAAAATAAGAATAAGAATAAAAATAAAAATAAAAAATAAGATAAGATAAATAACAACAGTGCAGTGACCAAACGTTAAAAGTTAAAAACTATAAAGCAGAAATCTGACCTTTGTATTGATATATGTTTTTCTGTAGTAAGCAGCCAAACAGTGTAACTGTCTATTAGAACAAATATACAGAATATAAACTGATTATATTAACGTCCATCTTAACAAGCTTTGAGAAGCTCCTGAACACATCTGTCCTCTCTGTCTGCTGTGTGTTAAATTAACGAAGTCACTGTGGGCTGAGTGTCAATAATGTGAATCTTTTTCTTCAGCAGTTATACCTGAGGGATCAGGCTGCATTGATTAGAGAGGTTTGATCAATTAATCAGCAGCTGTGGGACCGAAGGCCCTGCAGAGCTCGTCTGTTATGAGTCAGTGAACACTTCCACACAGCGCTGTTATCATTTGTGGCTACATGACGTATTGACCAGCTGCCTCATCAATAAATGAAACAGCTTCAGGGCCTTCACAGCAAAGTGATGAAACGGAGACTTTATCAAAGACAAAAATCCTCCTCTGAATCTCCGACAATGTCTGATCTCTCTTCACTTCAGCTGCTGGAAGATGAAGAATTAAAAGCATTGAATCTGTTCATTTTATTCATGTTATAGAAACCTAAAATGAGACATACATGGTCATTGGGTCCTCATAATAAATCTAAATCATGTGACGGTATCTCATCATTCTCCTTATTGTGACATAATAAAGATGATTATTGAGATGCCAAGTCATAATTATAACATATGAATAAGAATGTGTATCATTTTATAAAAATCTTTTATCTTTAGATTTTTCTGACTTATAGACGATGTTGTCGTGTTGGTCACTTTTTGGATAAACAACCTAATCTTTGGTTTAACCCCGAGATGAAACCTACATGAGATCTCACGTCTCACTGTGACTTCAAACAGAGATTACTTTTTGTTTTTTTGTGATCATCGATTTATGAAGATACACTTTTACTCGTTCAGAGCAAAATCAATCAGTGCAGTTGCAAACAATCACACAGGCAGGAAGTGAAGTAGTCCGAAACGAGAGGGGAGGTAACAAAATAAAACAGGAAACATGAAACATGAACGACCGAATAACCCAGGAGGCAAACTCTGACATAGTGTTACCCTGGAAAACATGCACAACTAGATAGAGCAAAAATATATTGACATTTAGACGAAATGAAGTCCAACGACTAAAGTCTTCCTCAGGTGGGGGGGTCTGTATTCTGATATCAGTGTAGCATGTTGCATCAATAGATAAGCAAACAGGCTGACAAGGCCGACTGTCACTTTCCATGTACACAGGTGTGACACCAAATATACAAACCAGGACAACATGAGTATTTTCTGTACGCCCTCATACTTGATCTCATATTGTCTGCATGTTATTCAGTCTAGTTTCAATAATTGTCAAGCTTTAGAAATAAAACTAGCCCATACTTTGCAGCTCAGTCCAACTTCTCATTTTCATAAAACCAAAATAATTCAGATTTTTGAACGTGAGCTCAGAGCACCGGCTGAGACTCAGGGAGTCCCCCTCCTCTCTCTGTCTTTCCTCTGTGGTCCTGATCAGAAACCAGCTCAGGTCTTCTCAGGGTTTCATCTCCTTCATTAAAATGCTTCGCCCTCGGGTGGCTGCGTCGCTTCACAGGCCTCATGAATTTACACAGGTGTTAGATAAGGTAAGACCGACACACACATACACTTTAATCAAGGTAAAGCCAGGCGAGTCAGCAAAGACCTTCAGCAGGGTTTTAAAGGAGTGTCATCACACTCAGAGGTTTGATTTTTCTCTATTTGAACACTATATTTGAACTGTTCTCCTCCTCATTCTGTCCTGTTATCTACAACAGTCCAGCTTCTCAGAGTCACTTCATTCAAGTTTAACCTGGTTTTAGTCATTTACACCCGATTCTCCTCTGCAGAGACACTGAACGCTGATTTTTAGCAAAGAGCTGGAAGAGCTGAAAGATGAAAGAATTGGAGACGTTATCCCATAATTTACAGTTAGCTAAAACTAGCAACAGTGGCTAGTGACCAGCTACCAGTGGTGGAGAGTAAATAAGATCTCAAGAGAGAAATACTGTACTTTACAATTGTCTGACAGCTATAGTTACTTAAATTATTTTACAAACACGACATGAATTTATAAAATATGAGATAGTGCTGTATAAACTATTCAACAATATATAAAGAAGTTCCACCAGCTGTAACATTAAAATGCTGCGTACGTGTTACAGCATCAGTAATCATATTCCAATAATATGATATACAGTATATAATAATAGTATAGCTCTCTGAAAGGGACCGTACTTACCAAACAAGTACTTCTTCTTGATACTTTTACTGAAGTAAAATATATGAGTACTTCCTCCACCACTGCTAGCTAACATCGCTAAAACTAGCAAGAGTAGCTAGTCAGACAGACAGTCAGACATGTGGAGTTCCACAAGGATCAGTACTTAGACCACTTTTGTTCTGTGTTTGAATGCTGCCACCTGATCTTCAAATGCAACATAAATTATCATTGCTATGCTGATGACACTAACATCTATCTTCCTGGAACAGTTGATGACCCTCCCAGATTGTGAAACCAGAAGAAGTAAAATCGTATGTGTACATTTGACAGACGACTGAAACATTGCTTGTTGGTTGATCAGATTTTATGTGTTCTGTTGTTATGGATGGATTTTATAGTCCTGACGACATGAAACTATTAAATTCAGTTTAATTCCTCATCAGCGCAGCAGGCAGAGCCTCCCAGAGTTACAGACTTTTGTTAATGTTTTCAGTATTGCGTAATGTTTCCTCCTCAGTATTAATAATAAAACCAACCAACAGTCCCCCTCTCTGTACAACAGTTTACATTGTTTATATTTTTATTTAATGTATTAAATGCTGTATTATCCCACGTGAGGATTTAAGGATTTAAAGGTTTAACTCTTTCACAGTGGATTGGTTTAATTAGGATTTGGAAGAGAAGGGACTGGATAGGAAAATTAGATGGAGAGAGAGGAAAGGAGCTTTATTCTCCTGTAGCTGCAGGTTTTCTCAGCCGTGTGCTGAATGTTGTCATTTAATTCAATGCCCATAACAATAGAATATTATTATTACACTTTATTTCTCACGTTGCATTTAAACCACCAGGGAAAATAATCCTATAACCTTAAACCGGAGGATTAACCCTTAGTCCGACTTTTTATGCATACATTTTTGTCTTTTAAACTGTCCTCACCTCACATGCATGGTGTCCTTTTCTCAGCACTAACTCAGCTGTAAGTCTCATTCTTTTGTCAGTTTAACGAAGTACAAGAAAAATGACAGACATATTGAAAACATTGTTTTAATATTTATAGACAACTACAGCCGAAAAATGTCTGTATTATATATAATATAATATTATCATATTTACATGTAAAGTGATTGCATCCCAAGTCATTGTTGTGCCTTTTTCATTTAAAGTCTATGTACATCTATAAATATATCAACTTTTAACTGGTTTTCTCTGCTTGTCTCCACATGATATATAAATAAAGTTGTTACTATGAATAAAACATGCTTAGTGTATTCACCAATGAAGTAAAAGACTCGAGAGGTTAGCAATGAGAGACATACACTCAAGTGCATCTGATGAACATCTTGTACTCACTTCAGGGTTGAATCTGAATGTTTGTTCATACACATCATGTTTTCTTTATGGGTGCTAGTTGATATATGAAGCATCATCTACGCATTTTCAATTCATGAGAGATACTAAATTCAATTTAATATCAGTTTCCAAATTTAAAACGAGTAAAGAGTCCTGTTTTATTTCCACAGGCTGTTTACTGGAAAAATGTTTCCAGACTAATTCAGCATGTTGTGGGTCAAGCAAACACAACTCTTGGACCAGATTCAATCCATCTGACTGAACTTTAAACTGTACATTAAAGTTTGAGGCTGAGCTCTGCTGTCCAATCAGAGGCTTTGTCTGGCTGTTGGCCTGATTGGACACACGAGGAGACGTTTATAAAGCGTTGGTCCACAGCAGCAGAGACAGAAGAGGAACTCAACACTCTGAACACAATGAGTCCTAGAATCATCATCACCTTCATCATCATGGCTCTGCTGCTCACCATATGTGAGTAATTCATTTTTACATCTTTATTGACAAAACCAACATTATATATATATATAAATATAAAATACGTCATAGCTGGAACAAAAGGTAGAACATTTACAGAAACACGACAAACGTTATGATAAAATAAATAAAGAATACTACAGGCGGACGTTTTTCAGTACTATACCGACCAAATTTGGTCACAATTTCATGTTACATTCAAGAGTTGCAGGAGTTTATGTCAGTGAGGCCACGCCTACTAGATTTTGGCACCAATCTCACAATTATGACTTACAGGAGACAAAAAAGGTCCTTTTAATAAAAACTTATTTTTTCATTGAATTTCTTATTTAATATGGCAGGCTATGTACGAAGTTTGATGAAGTTTTGATGAAACATGTTGGACAAGATAGAATTGATTGAAGGAATCCACAGATACACATTCATGAGCTAAAAGTGCTTTTAAGTGGCCACATGGTGGCGCCATATGTAGCTGAGCACATGGCCGTGGGGCTTCTGTGTACCCAGATTTCTTCAACGTGTACTATAAGATATTGATGCTGATGCATATGAGTTGCTCTTACGTTCAGAGGGGATGAGGATTAGAATCAAAGGAACTCTGACCAGCTGACTAAAGCTGATAATAACTTGTTCCCTCTGTTTCAGGGGAGGTCGAAGGAGGTTCGTCGGCTTGTCAGATCGTGGGTGGATTCTGCAAAGCTCCTGGAACATGCAGCCCGTACGGTTACCATAATGTTATCATGTCCCCCCGCTACAGCAAAAACCTTGTATCTCCAAAATCTAAACTTCTCTGATACACGGCCTTGTTTTAAAGCAAATCCTCTTAGAGACGTTCAGATGGACATCAGTCTCATGTCTGTGTGTTCAGTACAGAGCTGGAGTCAGGACGTGGTTAGCCTAGCTTAGCATAAAGACTGGAAACGGAGGGGAATAGCAACAGAGTGCTTTACACTTATACACTAAACACGATTTTGATGTGGACTTCTTTAACGTTACAGTGCTGCGGAGCAATGTTTTTATGAGTGAGTCCCTGTTGTTAATGCTAACATTAGGATGCTAACATGTTCACAATGATAATGTTAAGATGCTGATGTTAAGCAGGTATAATGTTTACCATGTTCATCATCTTGTTTTAGCGTGTTAGCATGCTAACATTTGCTAATTAGCAGTAAATATAAAGTACAGCTGAGGCTGATGGGAATGTCAAACAACGTTTGGACAACAAATGCTGACCTGATGATGGCGCTAGATGAAAAGTCTTTTCTAGTAGTCTCTCTTGTGATGGATAGTGACAGAGAGAGAGGAGAGGTGGGAGATAGAGGAGCATTAATGGTAATATGTGTAATTACACACTGTTACATTCAGTGGATTTTTATTTGTATTTCGATTCAGTTTTTCTTTTATTTATGTCATAGTGGTATTTTTTCCCAGCAAAGCTTTATTGTATTTCATTACAATCTAATCTCTAAACTATCATGAAACAGCCTTTTGAAATAAAAGTCACTGTAATGAAATATAAGAAGGATGAGGAAACATTTCAGTTGAGTTCTAATAACTTATTTTGACCAACAAAGTATTCAGAATTTGAGATGAGAATGAAATTTCATAAAATATCTGAAAACATTAAAACCACTAAACATGGATACATGGTTTTTAAACCAGCGGTAAATTAATGTCCACTGGGTGAATGAACTTTTCCTGATCATCATTATGTCCCTGCAGGAGGGGACACCTGAATGCTGCATGTCCTCCTGGATTATTGTAAGTCTGATCATCAAAGAAAAAAATACATTGTCATTGATATAACATGTTAGCATGTTAGCATTGGTATGAATCAGCTCGTCTTATCTCTCAGTGTAATTCGAAACAATCTGTTTTGTTTTTCAGTTGCTGTTTTTATGGGAATTGAAGGACAATGGAGCAGAAACAACATCAATAAATAATAACGTGAGCTGTCAAAGACCAGCTCCATATATTCCATATATCAGACCACGGCAAATTCCTTGTAATGTATGTTACTTGGCAATAAACAGTTTCAATTCAATTTTATTTATATAGCGCCAAATCACAACAAAAGTCATCTCATGACACTTTACAAATAGAGCAGGTCTAGACTCTTTATAATGTTATTACAGAGACCCAACAGTTCCCACCATGAGCAAGCACTTCCAAAAACTTCCTTTTAAGAGGCAGAAACCTTGAGCAGAACCAGACTCTAGGTGGGCGGTCATCTGCCTTGCCCGGTTTCTGATTCTGATTGTGTTTTAAGTTCTTTACACCACACACATTACCTTCATTCACTGTTATAAGTATTCTTATGTATGTGCAGAAGATTTATAGCCAAACAAATGTTTCATTAGGGTTTATTTTGGTTGCATGTATTATTAAAAGATTTTATAATAAGTAATTATAATAGATAGTCATATTAAATAATAAATACGAGCACATAACTATGGATATTTATAGTTTACTTACAGAATCAGAATCAGAAATACTTTATTGATCCCTGGGGGGAAATTGTACAGTACCGGTGCTCCCATTCAAGATAAGAAAGTAGCATAATTTAGAACTAAAAGTATGTGCAAAATATAAAAATAAGAAATAGAAAATAAAAAATATACACATTTACAGTATTTAAGTGAACAATGAGGTAAAAATATATACAATAACAATGTATATGTATGTATGTGTTGCACTGTTGTGTATGACTATATATGTATTGCACTGAAACATTTAAAGAATAAATAGTGAGGTAGTGTATGAACAGGTGAAGTAGATCCAGATTTCCAGTCTCTTCCTGAGTGTCTGACCCTCAGAGGGAGGAGCTGAACAGTCTGATGTCCACAGGCAGGAATGATTTCCTGTGTCGCTCTGTTGTACATTTGGGAGGAATGAGTCTCCCACTGAAGCTGCTCTTGTGTCCGACCAGTACGTCATGGAGAAGCATGTGAAGCATTGTCCAAGCTGCGGGGCATCTTGGACAGCATCCTCCTCTCTGACACCACCGTCAGAGAGTCCAGCTCCACCCCCACAACGTCACTGGCCTTGCGGATCAGTTTGTTGAGTCTGTTGGAGTCCGCCACCCTCAGCCTGCTGCCCCAGCATGCAACAGCATAGAGGATAGCACTGGCCACCACAGACTCATAGAACATCCTCAGCATAGTCCGGCAGATGTTGAAGGACCTCAGCCGCCTCAGAAAATAGAGACGGCTCTGGCCCTTCCTGTAGAGGGCATTAGTGTTCTTCACCCAGTCCAGTTTATTGTCAATGTGGACTCCCAGGTACTTGTAATCCTCTACAATGTCCACACTGACCCCCTGGATGGAAACAGGGGTCATCGGCGCCTTGGTCCTCCTCAGATCCACAGTCAGTTCTTTTGTCTTTGAGCTGCAGGTGGTTCTGCTTGCACAATGCGACAAAGTAGTCCACAGCAGCCCTGTACTCCTCCTCATCACCCTCACTGATACATCCAACTATTGCTGAGTCATCAGAAACCTTCTGAAGATGGCAGGTCTCAGTGCAGTAGCTGAAGTCCGTGGTGAAGATGGTGAAGAGGAAGGGAGAGAGGACAGTCCCCTGCGGGGCCCCGGTGTTGCTGACCACTCTGTCTGACACACAGTGTTGTAAGCGCACATACTGTGGTCTGCCAGTCAGGTAGTTGACAATCCAGGACACGAGGGGGGCATCCACCTGCATCTCCGTCAGCTTCTCACCCAGTAGAGCTGGACGGATGGTGTTGAACGCACTGGAGAAGTCAAAAAACATGACTCTCACAGTGCTCGCCGGCTTATCCAGGTGGGTGTAGACACGGTTGAGCAGGTTACTTATATTATCTTGCACTGCAGATCTCTCTCTAAAATAACATGTCTTTTGTTTTTAATGTAAAAACTGAATCTGCAAAGATAAACAGATCCTCAAAACTCTACTGCACTGTAAGCCCCCCTTTAAATGTGGGACTGTGTCTGACGATGGTTCAGTGCATCAATACAGATCGGTTATTTGAACTCTGGCTCTCTCTAGTGTTCATGAACACACACTACGTGCAGGCTGAAGCTGGGGGGGTCTCCGTCACTGCTTTTAGACTGCAGTGTCCCAGTTACAGTTGACTGTTTTCCCAGTCGTCATTGGAATTGTAGATGTGCAAATTTCTTCTTTTTTCTCAGCGCACAAAGCGGCCTCTCGTCCATGTCGGCCGAAAAAGGAAAATCTGAACATCTACAATTCCAGTGACTACTGAGAAAACAACATTTGCTGATAAAGACTGTGAAATAGGATTGAAATCAGAATCAGGATCAGAAACTGTTTATTGCCAAATAACATACATTACAAGGAATTTGCCGTGGTCTGAAGGTGCTATTGTTTTGATAACAAATAAGTAGAATATAAAAGCTAAAATAAGAATACGAATAAAAATAAAAATAAGATAAATAACAACAGTGCAGTGACCAGAATAAAGTAAAGTGTCCAGGTAAAGTGTCCAGTAGGGGTGGGTGCGTTAATGTAACGCAGGGGGGACAGGGGTGATGTACCGTATAAGTAGTGTTTGTGTTCGGGGGGGGGGGTCAATGTAAGTTCGTCAGGTTGACTGCAGAGGGGAAGAAACTGTTTTTGTGGCGGGAGGTTTTGGTCCTGATGGACCGCAGCCTCCTGCCAGAGGGGAGGGGGTCGAACAGATGGTGTCCGGGGTGGGAGGGGTCGGCAGCGATCTTCCCTGCTCTCGTCAGGGTCCTGGAGGAGTACAGGTGATGGTGATGGAGGAGGTGAGGATGGACTCTATGATGGCAGTGTAGAAGTGAACCAGCATTGTTTGTGGCAGGTTAAACTTCCTCAGCTGCCTCAGGAAGTACATCCTCTGTTGGGCTTTCTTGATGAGGGAGCTGATGTTCAGCTCCCACCGGAGGTCCTGGCTGATGATGGAGCCCAGGAAACGGAAGGACTCCACAGTGTCCACTGGAGAGTCACACGGGGTGATGGGGGCGGGTGGGGCTGCGCTCTTCCTGAAGTCTACAACCATCTCCACTGTCTTTGAAGCGTTAAGCTCCAGGTTGTTGCTGTTGCACCAGGTCACCAGATGGTCAATCTCCCACCTGTAGGCAGACTCATCCTCTCCAGAGATGAGTCCGATGAGGGTGGTGTCGTCCGCGAACTTCAGGAGCTTGACGGACTGGTGACTGGAGGTGCAGCTGTTGGTGTACAGGGAGAAGAGTAGAGGAGAAAGAACGCAGCCTTGAGGGGAGCCGGTGCTGATCGTCCGCGAGTCTGAGACGTGTTTCCCCAGCTTCACATGCTGCTTCCTGTCAGACAGGAAATCTGTGATCCACCTGCAGGTGGAGTCAGGCACCTTCAGCTGGGAGAGCTTGTCCTGAAGAAGAGCCGGGACGATCGTGTTGAAGGCAGAGTTGAAGTCCACAAACAGCATCCTGGCGTAGGATCCTGCGGAGTCCAGGTGCTGGAGGATGAAGTGTAGAGCCAGGTTGACGGCGTCGTCTACAGACCTTTTGGCTCTCTAGGCGAACTGCAGGGGGTCCAGCAGAGGGTCTGTGATGGATTTGAGGTGGGACAGGACCAGGCGTTCAAATGACCACAGAGGTCAGGGCGACGGGTCTGTAGCCATTTAATCCTGTGGGCCCTGTTTTTTTGGGGACGGGGATGATGGTGGAGGCCTTGAAGCAGGCTGGCACGTGGCATGTCTCCAGTGAGGTGTTGAAGATGTCCCTGAACACCGGAGACAGCTGATCGGCGCAGCTCTTCAGGCAGGATGGGGAGATGGAGTCTGGTCCAGCAGCTTTCCGGGGGTTTTGTCTCTTGAAGAGTCTGTTCACATCTCTTTCAAGGACAGACAGAGGTGTCGATGAAATGAAACTCTGGCTCTCTCTAGTGTTTTCGATGAAATGAAATGTCCAGAAAGTACATTTACTTACATAAACATTTGAGGTACTCGTACTTTGCTTGAGTATTTTCATTTTATGCAACTTTATACTTCTATTTCCACTACATGTCATGGAGATATTGTACTTTTTACTGCACTATGTTTCTCCATGTATCCAAATATTATTAAACAAACTTAACAAAGGATTCTGAGGTAGGTTTAATACTTATACACAATAAACTAGCACAATTACCACTGCTTAGAAGTTTGTGATGAAGTAACGTCAGCTAGTTCAAACAAAACCTGAAGTGCCTGGTTACTTTTAATCAGATAGAGCTCCTGTGACTTATTGTTTGTTGTTTCTTACTGTCTAATTTCAAATACAGCACTGTGACATAATCTCTGATTATTGATTGATTAACATGAGATTCTACACATACTAATCTTCTAATTTCCTTTTTTCTATCTGAATAAATATCTACCCTGCAGCCTGGTCACTGTGTTGCTGCTTGCAGTTCTAATTTTGCATATGCACCTCCTGTACATTATGTCAAAAGTGAAGTCATGAAAATTACGCCTGTTCCTCTTTTACAATCTTCTTGTGTGTCCGGGCTCACGCTGCATGTGTTAAAGGACCGACCTCTCACTTCCTAAATAAGTTCATGTAGAAGGAAACCAAGAACCAGTCAGAGTCCTGCAGGCAAGAGTGGAAGCGGCTGGTAAGTAAAGATGTTAGCTGTATGATACCAGCGTCAGTTTCAGTGCTTAAATGAAAATGTAATATTAATTCTTCTCTTTTCTTGCTGTCTCTCTTCTGTCAGGCCGTAACTCCTCATAAAGAAGTGACCAGACTTCAAGCCAGGTGAGGGCAGCGAATGTGAAATAAGTGTTAAAAGCAAGAATATAAACATATAAACATTAGCTTTTTACTTCTGGTGATTACATTTACGCTTCAAAAGTCATAAAAGTGATGTTCATTAGTGAAGATTATCTTGCTGGACAAAAGGTGTCAGTAATATACAGGCAGGTTTTCAGTCAAAGGGCAATTTGAGCACACCACATCATCCAGCCTTCTCCGGTGTTTTTTACATTTTTTTATTTCTTCCTCACCAGATTGCTTTCTCTTTGCTCAAAGCATTACTGTAGCTGTTGCTGCATTTAACACAATGACAGTAGAATGTGAAGAACAGGAAAACCTCCCCTTATCATGCAGGGCTAGCCTTCATTTAAATACCTTGGAGTGGATCGTTAACAAGTAAAACCAGATAAAAACCAACCATGAATAGGTCCTTTTTAAATTAGTTGTACCTATTGTTGTATTATTTAGATGTAACTGTCAGTGATGGAGGCAAATCTTCAGCCATTTTGTCACCAATTTGTTGACAGTTATTTTCACAAAATGTGAGATATCGTAGCTGTCAGAAATTCCTGATAGCTCCAACTTGAATTACAACATTGGGGGATGACCTGAACGTTTTTTCTGACTCAGTTGTCCATAATTATGATAACCACGTGACATGAATGGTACAGTCTCACAGAGACTCTCGCATGGCTGTATATGTGCACTGATTATTAATCAACTCTACCTCACAGGAACTCAAAGAAGCTGATGTACTTCAACAGGGCTGATCATGAAGATCACCATGCTACATCACACCAGTGTCCTCGTCTTACTCCTGTCTGTCCTGCTTCATTTTAACCCCTCGCTGGCTTACTCACTGACAAACTGCACTGTTAAATATTCTGGGTATGTCACAGATGTTTCCGTTAAATGCGCAGATCGTGACCTCACTGCCGTTCCTGATGACATCCCTAAAAATGCGATATCTCTAGATCTAAGCTCCAATGACATTTTAAAGATCAACAGAACTGATTTAAGTGGTTTATCAAAGCTTATTTATTTAGAAATGGGGTTTAACTCGATCTCACACATTGATGATGGAGCTTTTACAGACTTGGTGCAGTTAGAAGAACTTGATATACATTCTAATGACCTCAAAAACCTGACAGACAACACGTTTCAGGGACTGTCCAAATTAGAGAGTCTGTCTCTAACCAACAACCAAATAACATACATCTCCCCACTGGCCTTTCAACCCCTTGTCAGCTTACAGAAAGTAGGACTGAGCTCAAACAACCTACATCAAATTACTGATATTGTACCTATTTTACAACTACCAAACCTATACAAACTAGAGGCGGGAATGAACAGGTTTACCACTTTTGAGTCGGATGACCTGCCATTTAACAAATCAAACCTGAGGTCGCTTGAGTTTAACTTGAATCCACTGAGAAAGTTCAGCATTACAAGAGACATCTTTCCTCATCTTCAGTCTATCGATTTGTCCAAATGCAGCTTTGGCTTTGAGTGGGACGTACCCAACAAGACCTTTCTAAGGAGCTTGACTAGTTTGTATTTAAGTGGAACTGAAATAAGTTTTGAAACTTACAGAATGATGCTTCAGAGCGCGGAGTCCGTGGAGTATCTCTGGCTGAGCTACGTGAAAGAATGGTTCGATAAAGGTCTGATAGAAGTCGCCTGCCAGATTCCTGCTTTAACAAGATTTGATTTGACTTTTAACAACATTTACGTTTTAAACGACACACTGCTTCAGCCTTGCTCTAAAATCACTGAGCTGGCTTTAGTTGGTAATGTCATGACTGAGCTGTCTGAGAATTCACTCAGACCACTGAATCAGCTCGAGCAACTGAAATTAGACCACAACTTTCTACCCAAAGTGCCGCTCACCATCAGAGGCCTCTCCACACTTGTAGTCCTATCTCTGAGTGACAATGATATCGGAGAGTTAGGTTGCTCTGACTTCCTGAATTTGACAAGACTAATGCAACTCTTTATTGGCAACAATCGTGTTTCAAAACTCAGAGGATGTGCTTTTCAAGACTTGAAGAATTTGAGATTACTCTATATCGAAGGAAATCCAATTTTCCGTTTGTATGATACCTTCAGTGTAAGTTTGCAGAACCTTCGCATTTTGAATATGAACAGGAATGATTTTAAGGGACTCAGTAAAGGAGACTTTGGAACTCTTTCTTCCCTCATGGTTCTGGATTTAGAGTCACTGTCAGATTGCCAAGTGGATAATGGGACTTTCGAGGGGCTTGGCCATCTCCAAACTCTTATCCTTTCACCAACGAATCTAAGGAATGACATGTTCAGAGGACTGCCACACTTGCAAAGTCTGACACTTTATCTCCCTACTTTTATGAACAGCTTGAGTCATCAAGTTAATGGTGAGCCACCTTTCTTAAATGTGCCTTCTTTGAGGCAGCTTATAATCAAAAACAGCAATAAATGGAACATAGCAATCTCAACAGATCTGCTCAGGGGTCTGAAATATTTAGAGGACTTTGCAGCTGAGAAATTCTTCACCAACACACCACACCCAGACACATTTACATACACTCCTCGCCTGGCAAGTCTTCAGATAATCGACAGTAATGTCTCATATCCTAAACCTGACTTGTTTCAGCCAATCCCAAACCTGCAGGCTCTCAATCTTTCCAAAAACAAGCTCAGATCTTTGGATTTTCTGACCCAGGTCAACCTGTCTGCACTCAGCCAGTTGATACTGAGAGAGAATGAGTTGACAGTGATCAATGAGACGGTCTTCCAGCGTCTCCCTGCACTAAGATACCTGGACCTGTTTGGTAACCCTTTCACTTGTGACTGCTCTAACATTGGCTTTATCCAATGGGTGAAGAACAACAACCAAACACAGGTTGTTAATGCCTACCAGTACG
This sequence comes from Enoplosus armatus, assembly GCF_043641665.1. NCBI lineage: Eukaryota > Metazoa > Chordata > Actinopteri > Centrarchiformes > Enoplosidae > Enoplosus > Enoplosus armatus. The sequence goes on from NC_092195.1 coordinate 21,919,116, forward strand.
ACTGTTCCTTTCCTCCGAGTAAACAGGGAACCAGGTTGTTGGACTTTGACATCCAGTCCTGTTGGAAGGACTTTAGCTTCCTTTGCTTCATTTGCAGCTCTGGTCTGACTTTGGTAACTCTGCTCACATCCTTCATCTACCACTTTCTGAGGTGGCAGCTTGCCTATACCTTCTACCTCTTCCTGGCCTTCCTCTATGATAGCAGGAAGAGGAAGAAGGGAGCTCCTCACCACTACGATGCCTTCATCTCCTACAACGTTCACGATGAGGCCTGGGTTTACAGAGAGATGCTTCCAGTGCTGGAGGGAGAGCAGGGCTGGAGACTCTGTCTGCACCACAGAGACTTCCAACCAGGTGAACGCTCTGTCTGTCTCTTTCTGAAACTCTGTATGTCTCTTGCTTCCTTCCCTTTCTCCTTGCGGTCTGAATCAAATTTATTCTGGACCATTAACCAGACTTTTAGCCAGGTACAGCCTTTTTTCTCTCTTTCTGTTAACTTCGTCTTCTCTTCCACTTTCTTTCACTTCTCCATCTCCTTCCTTTCAGAGCTTGATACATAACTATTTGTATTTTTAAAGACTAGTCGCTGCAATGAGTTTCACATCCCTTTTTTTGTTGTCATGTTCACTGATACCCACCATGCACCTTATAAGTAGGTGAAGTTGTGCCAGAAATCCCTTCTCAGCAGGAATAGTATCCACAGGCTGCTGGTGGGGTATACTCGAGAAGAACTAGTTTGTGTGACCATTTTTGAAAGCAAAAGTATTTATAACTGTTCCAAACGGCCAAACTCTATGGCAGGGTGAAAAGCTAGCAGTCATAGATAGGGGTCAGTTGCGATAATCGTTGTATGCTGATAACTGCACACACTTACAGTCTCTCCTCCAAGACAGTCATGGTGTTGCATTCAGTTGTTCACATGAAAAGTGACAGAAACAGATGTATGAAAAATGAAAAAAGAGAGCTTGAAGAGAGAGAAAGAAGTTCAAATCCTCAGTTCAGTGAAGTGTGAGCTAAGGAGAGAGTTAGGGTTGGGAGTTTAGCTGCTTCAGTAATAATCAGTGCATGTAGTTTTCCTACAGTGAGTCTGAACTGTCGTCTCCACAGGGAAGCCCATCATAGAGAACATTACAGACGCCATCTATGGCAGCAGGAAGACCATCTGTGTGATCAGCCGCCGCTACCTGCAGAGCGAGTGGTGCTCCAGAGAGATCCAGATGGCCAGGTGGGGGCGCTCACATCCAGCGGCACCTCCTGCTTTTATCTCCCAGCTTCCCAAACTGATTCAGTCCTCTGGATCGTCCTCATGGTCTGTCCTGTGCCGTCCTGTGTGTGTTGTTGCAGCTTCCGTCTGTTTGACGAGCAGAAGGACGTGTTGATCCTGCTGTTTCTGGAGGAGATCCCGGCCCAGCAGCTGTCTCCATACTACCGCATGAGGAAACTGGTGAAGAGACGCACCTACCTGAGCTGGCCGCAGGCCGGCCAACACACGGGAGTCTTCTGGCAGAACGTCCGGAGAGCTCTGGAGACGGGGGACGCTCCCACCGACGAGACCACTAACCTCCTCACTGCCAGCCTGGCTCCAGACTATGGAACCCAAAGTGTTCCATATTAAATAATTTAAAAAAACATCATGAAAAAAAACATCTGGGGTTGCATCTAATGATTATTTCCATTATTGATTCATCTGGCCCCTGTCAGTGGTATATCATTGTAATATAATTATTTTTACCGGTGTATCAACATGTATTAGGAGCATATTAATGTATATTGTTAAGGTGGAGCTAATTTCGCCTACTTTATATACTGTTTTATATACATAGTTTAAGCTATAAAAATGTATTGCTATAAACTGATCATATGATTCATATGTAATTCAGTAAGAAACATAGTAACTGGTGGGCTAATTGTAGGTGGAGTATATTAAAAGGAGTATAGTAAAATAGAAGTAGGCTATGAGTAGCATAAAATTAGTTCTCAATTAAAGTTGTTAGGAAAACTCTAAAACAAACTCAGGAACACCGTCTGAAATTCACAAGTGTAGGTTTTTTATTTAAACTTGCAGCAAGGGAACAAGTTACACACAGAGAGTCTGCAGTGCAAATGTTCAAAAATACAGAGTTCACATGAGACCTTTATAATGCCAGACGGGCGGAGGCTTGCATTCTTGCGGAGGCTTGACATATCTCACTCATTGAAGACAGTTCTTTTGCTTATCAGACAAGTGGAGATGGCCTTGAGGAGAGGAACAGAATGATCTGTCCCTCAGGTATTCACGTCCTCTCCTGGATGCAGCCTCTGTCTTTATGAGATAGTTACATCCATCTTTCACACAAGTAATAATTTAAGAGGTCCATAGAGGTGATTACACAGTTATGAGCATAAAGTGTAAGAATTTCTCAAACAAAAGTATTCAAAATGATACACATAGTAGTACATAGTACATTACATTCACCGCAATCAGAGTAGTGGTGTCTGCACATGATGTATTAAACTGTGTGTAACCAGAGAATAAATACAACATTTAATGTGTTTATTAACTCTTTTTTTTTTAAGACAGGTGATGTGTTTTGCAGTATTAGCAGACACATGCTAATGAAGAAAGTCTTTCTGGCTACTGTTGTGTAGCTCCTGTTCCAGCCCCCACAGTTTTCTTCATTATCATCACAAACCTTTAGCTAAAAGCCTGGTCCTGGTAAGAAAACATAAGAAGCATTAAATAACTGTATTCTACGAGGACTGACTAAAATGAATGAACTGAATATGTTGGCCAACTAGGTTAAATAGCTAGCAAAAGTTTAGCCTCTTTGCTATTCTCTTCCCATTGGCTCACAGGCATGAAGGTCCACAGACATCTGCAGTCGGACCCTTCTCTCTTGTTGTCCTCTTTACTTATTTGAATGTAAGAAGCTGATTTTTACATGGTACATCTGATGCTGCCTGATGAAGAGCGCCAAGCTTAAAAAGCATTTCAGTCCACAGTAGTTTTCAGTTCAAACCTTTTTGATCATGCCATTAAATACTTGTATTTGGGCACAGATTGAGCATATTAAATGTTGTCACTCTTCTGCATTCATTGTGAATTATGACTTGAACACATCATTTGCAGCTATAACCCCAGTACATAATGTTTTTTTAGATACTGCAGCAGTAATGGCAGAGCTCAGACTGTCGCAGTCCAGGTTTTAGCTGGATTGAAGCAGTCATGTGCTGTCCTGTATACTCAGTGTATTTGTGTTTTGTGGGTGGTCAAGGGCAATTCAACAAAGCAGTTAATGATTTACACACAAATCCCTTTTGAACTGGCAGAGAGATATGCTGGCATAGAAATCTTGCTTACCCAACTTTGGGCAAAATGAAAGAAAAATCCCTTTTATGTAAATAATGGGAAACCCCAGAAGCTTGTAACTCTGCCACCAGCAGCTTCTATAAAGACTCAACGGCTCTTTGTTGGTTTTCAGTTGTACTCTGAATCTGACCCGCTGTAGCATCATGAATATGTGGTTCAGCAGTCACTTTCTGGTTGTGGGGCTGTTTCTGAGCAGCTCGGCTCTGACACCTGAAGAATGCCAACCCTTGATCACCCCTTTGTCTCTGGTCGACCCCTCCATGGTAAGCCTTCCTCTGACTCCTGCCTGGGTGTTTAGGTCAGCATTAGCATTGCAGCATTGAAGCAGTATTCAGCTTTTTGGGAAATTAAGTTTGTGCATCTCATATATTAGCATTACATTCAGTCAGAGCAAAGCAAACATTTCTAAATAGAAAGATAAATTCACTGCACTTAAATCCCAGAAGGGCAGAAGAGTTTTAACCCATTTCCCAAAATGTGACTCTGTTTCCTACCCAGCTACCATCTTTGTTGGTATTAAGAAGTGCAGTGGGCTGATTTTTTTTTACCCAGATGGTTATTAGAGTTGCCATTAGAACAGCAGTAAATATAGTTAAACCACCTTCCCAGTTTTTCAAATATCGCCACGAATTTATCTTTAAGACTCAAATGTAACGCTCATACATGAGAAGCATTTTCCCGTACGGAACGGGAGTCAGGTTGTTGTTAGCCTAGCTTAGCATAAAGACTGGAGGCAACAGCTAGCTTAGCTCTATCAAGGGAGGTCCAATATTCTGCCCTACGTCCATTAATGAAAGATGTTTGTGTCTGCTTTCACTAACTGACTTCATGTGTGTTTGCAGATGTACGGCAGGACAAACTTCATCATGGGTTACACTGATAATGACGTCTTTAACACCATGCTGAAGTCAACCGAGAGTTCCTGGATGAAAATCACACCGATTGGCCCCAAGGAACTTCTTATGTCTCAAATGAACAAGATGTGAGTTGCTAACACTGCACATCAACTGTACATATATACAACATAATCATTTCTGTAAATCATAGTTTCAAAGCATTTGAGGAAAGAATCCAACTAGAGCACATTTAACACTTTGACTTCTTGGGTCAGCGTCTATATGCTTCTCCTGGCTCCATATTTCCCGATCAAGTTCCACTAATGATGATACTCAGTTTAATCTCTCTGTCACACTAAAACCTCAACTTAAGTTCAACATACAACGGCTGAGTCGCGTCAGTTGATATACGTCAATTCATCTTTTGCTAAGCTATGCCTGTTACTACACCCATCAAGCTTTCCATCGTAGCACGTATGCATTTTCCAATGATAACAGTGACAGATTTTCCATCTGAATACATTTTTAACCAATGGGTCCTTGCTTTCAGACAGAAGTCGACAACAGCAGGTTCTACTTTTTAATCAGCGGCCATCAATTTTATCAGCTGCACCTAGGATTTTTCGAACATGATCGGTAACCCCACAAAATAATGTAGGTAGCTAATGCTAACTCTTGCACTCAGAAATAACATGCAAGCTCAAAGAGCTCAGGGGTTATATTTTTTAATTGATGGTCATTTTATTACTGTGTTGGCTTAATGGTTAAGCATCTTGACCTCGGAAATAGGAGTTTGACAAAACAATCCTAACTCAAGCTCTACTTACTTGCCTTTTTCTCAGCTTTCAAATGTATCACACAGTCTTTATCATGGAAAGGAATCTTAACTTGGCAACAGCTCTGTCAGAATATGAATTCACCTCTTCCTCTGTTTTTTCTGTCTTGTCTGTCAGAAATGGAACCTGCTTTGCCTCAAAAGCCAATGCAACTATTGACGGCAACACTGCAACAACGTCACGTAAGTTATCTGATCTAACGCTGGAGTTTCAACATGTTTGTTAGATCTGTTAGTCACAGAATCCAGCAGGGGAGCTCAAGTAGTACAATTTCCCCCTGGGGATCAATAAAGTATTTCTGAGTCTGATTCTGTATCTGACGTATCAAATTAAAAGCTGCAGATTCATCACACATCATCCAAAATGTTAATGTATCCAATACTTGGTTCGGGGTTAGGGGGACCAAATACCTGCAGAACTACTGACATTTCCACTTTGTGTTCACTGCAAATTACCAAAACATTATACCTGCTAAACATCAGCATGTTAGCCCTGTTAATGTGAGCATGTTAGCATGCTGATGTAAGCATTTAGCTCAAAGCACTGCTGTGCAGCCTTACAGAGTACCTAACATGGCTGCAGACTTTCTATTTCACTGTAACTTTTGTAAACAAACTGACACAATCCGCAGCACAGCTAAAGTGATAAAACATCCATCTTGTCTGGTGATTATGTCAAACACAAAATCAGTTTCCAGAAAGTACGTAGTAAGTATTTTACAAAGCACACATTCTTAGGTTTTCAGTCTAAGAAGTTAATATACTGTTTCTGCTTCCGATGGAGAATACTGTTGTTTTGTTGTTTCTGACTTTGTTTCCATCCTCAGTCATCAACATCACCTCTACGTTCCACATATTGCCAAGCTGCGAGGGCTGTCTGATCTTCAGCATCAACAGCACCGCCAGAAACTTTGACAAGTGGCTTGACTTGATGAAATTCAACAGCGCCGTTAAAGAGGAGTTCACCGCTCGTACTCTTTATCTGATGGGTAGGAAGGAACAAGTCAGAGAGACAAAAGAACTCATTTCATATTCCGAAACATTAATCCATTTTTGTCTTTTTGTTTCCAGGCAGTAATTCGACCCTGACAGACTCGGACCTGGAACGTTTCAAGCAGCAAGCGAGCTGCCTTGGGTTCTCCAGAGAACCAGACTTTCACTATGACCCCAAGAAAGGTTCTTCACCTTTAAACCCGTCTGATTAAACAATGGGTGTGTGATGTCAGACAGAACTGATGTCTTTCTCTCTGTCTTTCTCTCTGCAGGTTTCTGTGTTGAAGGCGAGGGCGTTACATTGAACTGAAGTTAAAAAAAAACTATATTATAATAATTAAATATTTCAAACTGAAATTGAAGAAGTAAAGAGACTCTGGACATCAAACATGTGGTCCTTGTTTTTTATTCAGGATTTTTGTGATGTATGGGCGGGAGCGGGGGAGTTAAGGCTGGGGGGGGAGAGGTGAGTCACAGGATACTGTGTGAAGGGTAGTGGCAGCTAGTGGAAAAATGTCTAGGTAGGGCTGAGTCACAGCCTATCAATTTCAGCAAACATCTCAGTATGATTTACTGAAAAAAAGTGAAGGTATCAAAAACACATTACTACTTTGCAGTTAGATATTTAATATTTTATTAAATGAAGCAGTCGTGTGCTGCTTTGCTTTCATTCTGCGTTTAAAGTGTCAATCAGAGTTCAATAACACGCTGAGCACACACACACTTTGGACTGATTCGGGGGTGGCCGGAGGTCTGGGGACCGGGGCCGTTATATATAACAATGCTGCTACAACATGTAAGACCTAAAGCAGTGACCTTGTCTTCTCGTAACCTTTGTACACATAAATACAACAAATGAGCATTAAGGGGTCAATCAGAGTTCAATAACACGCCGAGCACACACACACTTTGGACTGATTCGGGGGTGGCTGGAGCCCTGGAGGTCTGGGGACCGGGGCTGTTATATATAACAACCTGCTTCCCTCCTCTCGCTCTACTGTGCTGACAGACCACAGAGTGGGGTGTGTTTGATTTTTGTCTCAGAGCAGGATGAGTGTTGTGATGCGAGCAGTGCTGCTGCTGTTGGTGGCGGCGATCAGCACCAACGCAGTGCCGGGCCCCGAAGACTGTGACGGTCTGAACAAAACGCTGCCAACAAAAGACCTGCACAAGGTGAGCCTGTTTCTGGTCAGTTTGGTGCCTGAGAGCAGACATCCATCACTCCTGAGGGGGCTGATCTTTTCACAGCCGAATAATGTAATATTTTAGTTCCATTCAGCTTTATACAATTTCATTTAGCTTCTAGTCTGTGTTGCGTCAGCCTCGTCTGTCTCTGAGTACGTTTACGTGTACGCTCGTCTCATCCTGGTTAGAAATGTATCTTTACAAAAATTGGAAAAAAGGTCACATCAGCTTCTGACTTATATCAGTTTCCATGTGTTGCAATCAAAATCAAATGTTTTTCACCAAGCCATAACTCAGTTTCCCTGGTAACACTATTACCTGGAACAGTCATTACCATCCCATAAGGTTCTTATGCAATGGAAACGTTGTTCACTGCTCCAGTAAATAGGACATTAGATACGACTTGGCAATGGGAGATGTTCCTAGTCCGCTCAGCTCATAGAACCCTTTGGCTCAGCTATGACCAGAAAGCTAACTTTAGGCTAGCAAGATTCAAAGTCAATAACAAACAGTGAATATAATTTGACAGTATCTTCAGACCTTCTAGCTATCCAGCCATCTCATTGTCTCCAAATCAACATCCAGATTTTCAGGAACAAATGATCGGCTGTGTGTGCTGTCGGCCGCAGCCTGAAGCAGCGAGTTGAACAGCGAATAGGATGTGAGGTGATTGATCATGTGAGTTCACAAAGTCTCAGTAAGTTCAGAGGGGCAGTGTACTTCCTGTGGTGTTCAGAGGATGAGACACTGAAGCACACTGTTGTAATTAGATGTTAGCTTGTTGCATGTTGTGATAACTTAAAAACTTCATAAACGGAGGCTTTCACTGCGTCCCTGTTGCTATGGTCATTCATTAGGCTGATACTACTATGTAGTCAGCACAATAACTTAGAAAGGTGACAGACAGTTTCACTGGATCGGACACTCTGCATCCAATCAGAATCGATTATTCACACAAACCATAAGTACAGGTGTACTCCAGGACACTGTGACATCACTGTTAGGTGTGGTGACGCTTCAGAGAAACACTGCTGTTCACACTGAAGTTAAGTTACTCTTTTAAGTTTAAAAATACTGCAATCAGCATAAAAACAGTTATAGAACATAAACTCCTCCCTCCCAAAACCCCCAAAGTTCCCAGAGAAAGCACAGAGGACGTCAGAGACATGACAGACTGAGACGTGTCCTCAGTGTCTTCAGCATTAGCTCTTTCCTCCTCCTGCAGATTTTCGGGGACTGGGTTCTGGTCTGGTCCGTCTCTGAAGATCAGAAATACTTGGAACAGGTGAGAAACCTCTCCAGCTCCCACGTTGCGCTCCAACTCCTCCCTGACAACAAAACCATCGAGTACAACGAGAGGAACATGTTCCTGTGAGTGCTTTCATTATAAATCATTCAAGTAGTGGTTTAGGTAGCTTTAAGTTAGTTTAAGTCAGTCAGGCTGCTGCTGGTGGATTCATATTTAGCATGCAGACGTGAAAAACTAGCAACCTTTTCTTTGTGCACTCCACATGTCATGGTCATCTGATTTATGGCCACCAGTGGCAACAACATGGCCTCTGCCTTGGAGATATGATCCAATGTGATCTTTAGAGGTGTTTCTAGATTTTGTAGTTTTCTATGTTTCTTGTTGGTTAAGTGGCACACAGGATTTCTTAGAGACACACAGATGTAGGATATATAATGTGTGTGTGCCAGTCGTCAGCAGGTTGTAGCGTCTTTATGTTGTCGAACTGCTTTGTGTTTGTGTCACTTTCAGTGAGAAGTCATGTACTCAGTACCTAATCAACGTGTCGATGCCCTCTGACGCCTCCGACTCCGACCATCACACACTGCACACAGTCGCTGCCAGTGAGTCAACATGCACATATTTATACACATACTTGTGAGGACCCTCACTGACTTAATACATTCCCTAACCTTAACCTTAACCTAAACCTGATTCTAAAACCAAGTCTGAAACTTCAGTCTGTTTGAAGTAGTGAGGACCGGCCCAAATGTCCTCACAATGTAGAAATGTCCTCACAATGCAGGAATGTCCTCACAATGTAGAAGTGTCCTCACTATGATGGTTTGAAACTGAAATTGCTCTTCACAAAGTTGGCAGCACAGGCCCACATGTCTTGTTCTGCTAACTTTGCTTTGGCATTATGAATGGGTTGTTATGGGTTATGGGTTGTAAATAAAAATAATAAAATCATTATTATAAAAGAACGAGAATAAGAAAGATCACAACTGTTAAAAATATCTATACGTAGTATATGTACAACAGTGAAGTATAGGTATAGTGAGTATGCTCAATATTCATGTTTGTTATTATTACAACTGATGCTGCAATATTTCTTCTTTTTGTTATTCTTCCTCTCCTTGTTACTGTTATTGTATTACTGTTGATCAATTGGTCCAGGCAGGCCTGAGCCAGCCCTAACTATAAATCTTAACAAAAAGCAAAGTTTTAAGCCTACTCTTAAAAGTAGAGAGTGTGTCTGCCTCCCGGACCCAAACTGGGAGCCGATTCCACAGGAGAGGAGCTTGATAGCTGAAGGCTCTGGCTCCTGTTCTGCTTTTGGAGACTCTAGGAACCACAAGCAACCCTGCATTCTGGCGCAGTGCTCTAGTGGGGTAATAGGGTACTATGAGCTCTTTAAGATATGATGGTGCCTGACCAGTAAGAGCTTTGTAGGTCAGGAGAAGGATTTTAAACTGTAATCTGGATTTTACAGGGGGCCAGTGCAGCGAAGCTAATACAGGAGAAATATGATCTCTTTTCCTGGTTCCTGTCAGTACACGTGCCGCAGCATTCTGGATCAGCTGGAGAGTCCTCAGGGACTTATTGGGACAGCCTGATAATAAGGAATTGCAATAATAGTCTCTGTAATAGGATATGATGGTCAATGGTGTCGAATGCAGCACTAAGATCTAACAAAACAAGTATAGAGACAAGTCCTTTGTCTGATGCAGTTAGAAGGTCATCTGTAACTTTCACCAGTGCCGTCTCTGTGCTATGATGAGCTCTGAAACCTGACTGAAAGTCCTCAAGCAACTTATTGTCATGTAGAAAGTCACACAGCTGGTTGGCGACTGCTTTCTCAAGAATCTTGGAGAGAAAGGGAAGGTTAGATATAGGTCTATAGTTGGCTAAAACCTCTGGATCAAGAGTGGTCTTTTTAAGAAGAGGTTTAATTACAGCTACTTTAAAGGACTGTGGTACGTGGCCTGTTAATAAAGACAGATTGATCATGTCTAGTAAAGAAGTGCTGACTAAAGGTAAAACCTCTTTGAGCAGCCAGGTTGGGGTGGGGTCTAAAAGACAAGTTGATGGCTTGGATGAAGAGATAGTTTTAGTAATTTGGTGAAGGTCAATGGGAGAAAAGTAATCTAAATATATATCAGGTTTTACAGCTGTTTCTGAGATTCCTGTGTTTGAAGGTAAGGTACCACCTGAAGACAGGAGGTGATCAATTCTGTCTCTAATAGTTAGACTTTTATCATTAAAGAGGCTCATGAAGTCATTACTGCTGAGGCTTATAGGAATACAATTGTTGTTTTTAATGATGATGATGGTGGTGGTTTGTGTTGATTGTGTGTGTCAGCGGTGGAGAAGGACGGAGTTGTTAGTCTGTTCAACGACTCAGGCAAACTGGATTTCTATGAGAGCTGCTCCGACTGTCTGGTGATGGTCTACAGAGGCGAAGTGGGCCGATTCCTGCTCATCTACAGTAAACTCACAACACAACACACACACACACACACACACACACACATTAGATTCAACATTTTGGAAAATAAACTTCTGTGTGAAATTTCTCTCATTCTGGCAGTTTATTCACAGTTATTAATTATTGAATTAAATTCAGTGGTGTGTGTGTGTGTGTTGTGTGTGTCTGTGTGTATGAATCAGGGAGGGAGGGGCAGCATCAGGATGTGGAGGAGCTGAAAGCGGCCCACAGCGATCATAAGAAACTGGCCGAGTGTCTGGGATTCCCTCACGACGAACCGTTCATCTACGACGGAGCTGCAGGTCAGTTTCTGTGAACGAGCTCTCGTTGTTGACCACACTGGTTCTGGGTTTGAATATGGGTTCGTTCTGTGTGGAGTCTCAAGTATTTGCAGCTCAGATCAACCAGAGGCTCTAAATGACACTGGTGACCCCACCAGGATGAACCCCATTTCTCAAATAACAACGCTTAAATCTTAAATCTCTTAGACGCCCGTTAACTGCTCCTAACAACCTCTAATACAACTTTTGTGTCCACTGGAAATGACATCAGCTGGACACATACGTTAGTCACTGCTGATTGGTCAGAGCAAAATAACCCCTCTCCCAATCAGAAAATGGCTCACATGAACACCTGAAGAGAAATGAAGAACTATAAAGAACTTTTAGTCCAAAAACACCGGATCCTACGTTTCCCCGACGACATCATACATGTGTTTTCACAGACTGAGGAGGACTAACCAGGACCAGGATCCTGAACATGATGTGCAGAATCAGTGGAGGGGCCCTTTAGTGTTTCACCTAAACAAACAAAGTGAATGAATATAAATGACTCTCCTCTTGTCTCCTCACAGATTTTTGTCATAAGAAATCTTCTCCAGCAGTGGAGCCTGAACAGTCCTGAGTGAAGACGTTGGAGCAAACATCAAAGTGTGCACATATATCAGACGTGTCATTCACAGATCAAATAAAAGCAAAGCAAACACTAAAACCTGGATGTTTCTTTTACAAATGGCCTAAAAATAAAAATGATTATTATCTCCATATTAATCAAACTATCTTTGGTTCTGCTTGCTGGTATTAACTCACAGTATGAAGTCTTAGTATGCATTGTGTCTTTATGCCTCTGTGCCGGCGATAGTCGTGACCGGAGGCATCGTGTTTTGAGGTTTTACGTCCATCTGTCCCATTCTCATGACGCAATATCTCTTGTCTTGAGGGAATTTCTTCAAACTTGGCTTAAACGTCCACTTGGACTCAAGGATGAAGTGATTAGAATTTGGTGGTCAAAGTCATCACATTAACAGACAAACTAGAAAAACTAAAGTAAACAAACTAAATATAAAAAAACAAACAAATCAGTTGCTATTATTTTTAATGTTTCTACCTTTAATACTTTCGAAACAACAACACTTCTGGGAATTCTTCCCCGTTCAAATGAGTGGACGTAATGTTCAGAGTTTGAGTGGGTTTAGCTGTTAAACTATAATTAAAAATGATCTTCAACTTTCTATTAATCCCACAGTTTTTACTCTTCATACATACTTTTTTCATAAAAACATAGAAAAATAATACATACTTCATTTCCAACTCTTCATACTCCTTCAGCTGCTTCTTCATACAAAGTCAAGCCAGCAATGTTTAGCGTCAGCTTTTCAACATCCAGCATTCACACCACAGTTTCCTCAGAAACGACCTCCTCCTGCTTGTTGTGTGATAGATCATCATGCTGCTGCAGGTGTTTGGGTCTGTTCAGGTCCACAGCATTCTGGATCAGGTCAAAATGAATTGATACACGTTCAGTTCGGGTAGATTTTCTGTGGGTCTGTTTCAGATGTTGGACCCATGAAGACCTCTTCCTTAGGCAGCAGCTGGGAGCATACAGGGACAGACTGGGGTTACTCAACCATGCAGGGCTGTAAACTAGTCGTGACGAATCGTTTTTAAAATCGATTCTAAAAGACACAGGACGCCAATGCAAACATGCTAAGCTGAGTGTAATGTGCTCTCTTTTACTTGTTTTGGTTAAGACATGGAATCATGTGCTGCTACAACATGTAAGACCTAAAGCAGTAACCTTGTCTTCTCGTAACCTTTGTACACATAAATACAACAAATGAGCATTAAGGGGTCAATCAGAGTTCAATAACACGCCGAGCACACACACACTTTGGACTGATTCGGGGGTGGCTGGAGCCCTGGAGGTCTGGGGACCGGGGCTGTTATATATAACAACCTGCTTCCCTCCTCTCGCTCTACTGTGCTGACAGACCACAGAGTGGGGTGTGTTTGATTTTTGTCTCAGAGCAGGATGAGTGTTGTGATGCGAGCAGTGCTGCTGCTGTTGGTGGCGGCGATCAGCACCAACGCAGTGCCGGGCCCCGAAGACTGTGACGGTCTGAACAAAACGCTGCCAACAAAAGACCTGCACAAGGTGAGCCTGTTTCTGGTCAGTTTGGTGCCTGAGAGCAGACATCCATCACTCCTGAGGGGGCTGATCTTTTCACAGCCGAATAATGTAATATTTTAGTTCCATTCAGCTTTATACAACTTCATTTAGCTTCTAGTCTGTGTTGCGTCAGCCTCGTCTGTCTCTGAGTACGTTTACGTGTACGCTCGTCTCATCCTGGTTAAAATCATATTTGACACAATATGGAACATAAGAAGCTGCTTATTCATATACCTGCAAAATTACATTTTATTTGTTTGCCAGAAAATACTCAAATTGTGTAATGTGTTAAGTTTTAATGTTTACCATGTTCACCATCTTAGTTCAGTGTGTTAGCATGGTAACATTAGCTAACTAGCAGTAAACACAGAATCCAGCTGAGGCTGATGAACGTCATCAGTTCTGCAGGTATTTGGTCATAAACAAAAGTGTTGGACACATGAACATGTTGACCTGATGGTGGCGCTAGATGAAGAGTTACTACAGTTCATCCTGAGGGGACCATGAAGGTCTGAACCACATCTCATCACAGTCCATCCAGCAGCTGATGAGACGTTTCAGTCTGGACTCGAGTGGAGGACACAGACTTTCTCTGTATTAAAGATCAACTCAATAAATCACGTTTTTGTTGACCTCCACTGGTTTAACTTCTCACCTTGCTGTGGTGATGTACAGGTGTGCTCCAGAACACTGTGCCATCACTGTTGGATGTGGTTACACTGCTGTTCACACTGAAGTGAAGTTACTCTATAAAGTTTAAAAATAGAGGAATCAGCCTAAAACAACCCACCATTCGTAAGTTTTAAAGTTCCCAGAGAAAACACACAGGTAGCATTAGCTCTGTCTGACTCTGACCTGTCCCCCTCTTCCTGCAGATTTTTGGGGACTGGGTTCTGGTCTGGACCACCTCTGATCATCAGCAAGGCTCGGATTTGCTGGTAAACCTCGTCAGCTCCCACGTCGAGCTGCAACTCCTCCCTGACAACAAAACCATCGTGTACAACGAGAGGAACATGTTGCTGTGAGTGCTTTCATTATAAATCACTTAAGCAGTGGTTTAGGTAGCTTTAAGTTAGTTTAAGTTGGTCGGCTGCTGGTGGTGGATTCATATTTAGCATGCAGACGTGTAAATAAACATATATATAATAAAATAAAGAAATTAAAAAACATATTTTACAGTATTTATTAACTTCTTTCGACGAACATTAATGTTAGCTTTCTTTCCACACCTTGCTCATGTTAAAATGCTAATAAGCATCTTTATAAAAGACTGAAGTTATTCCTGCCCAGTAACACCTGAACAATTCACTCTTTGTGTGTCTATCTTGTATTTCACTGAAGATACTGTTAGCCTCTCATCTGAGTTCAGATGAACCGTAAAAGTAGCAGCCAGTTTGCTTTTATACATCTATGGCAGAAGAAGGAGTGACGCATCTCATTACTCTCTTTGTGTTGTGTCATTTTCAGTGATATGGCGTGTTCTCAGTACCTAATCAACATGTCGATGCCCTCTGACCCCTCCGACTCCGAACATCACACACTGCACATAGTTGCTGCCAGTGAGTCACATTAACACACAAATATGTTTGTCTTTCTATATTTGTTAAGGCCATCGTTGACATTATGCATTCTTTTGCCCTCAACCCTAACCTTAACCATCACAACTAAGTGCCTAACCCCAACGCATACCCTAACCTAAACCTGATTCTAACCTGAACCTTAAAACCATTCAAACAGTCCTTTGAGGTAGTGAGGAGCGGCCAAAATGTCCTCACAATGCAGAAATGTCCTCACTATGCAGAAATGTCCTCACTATGATGGTTTAGAACTTTGCTCCTCACAAAGTTAGCAGTTCAAGCCCACATGTGTTGGGTTTTCTTTGCTTTGGCATTATGAATGATTTATTAGCATTACATTACATTTGTTATTATTACTATTATTAATAATAATAATAAGAAGAAGAAGAAGAATTGTATTGCTGTCGTTGTTACTGATGGTGGGGATGTTTGTTGTTTATGTGTGTGTCAGCGGTGGAGAAAGATGGAGTTGTTAGTCCATACATCGACTCAGCCGATGTGGATTTCTATGAGAGCTGCTCCGACTGTCTGGTGATGGTCTACAGAGGCAAACTGGGGCGATTCCTGCTCATCTACAGTAAACTCGCAACACAACACACACACACACACACACACACCTTCATATTATTAAGATTACTATCTTCACATTAGATTCAACATTTTGGAAAATGAACTTCTGTGATTCTTCTTCTAAATTCAGTGACGTGTGTGTGTGTGTGTGTGTGTGTGTGTGTCTGTGTGTATGAATCAGGGAGGGAGGGGCAGCATCGGGATGTGGAGCAGCTGAAAGCGGCCCACAGCGATCATAAGAAACTGGCCGAGTGTCTGGGATTCCCTCACGACGAACCGTTCATCTACGATGGAGCTGCAGGTCAGTTTCTGTGAACGAGCTCTCGTTGTTGACCACACTGGTTCTGGGTTTGAATATGGGTTTGTTCTGTGTGGAGTCTCAAGTATTTGCAGCTCAGATCAACCAGAGGCTCTAAATGACACTGGTGACCCCACCAGGATGAACCCCATTTCTCAAATAACAACGCTTAAATCTTAAATCTCTTAGACGCCCGTTAACTGCTCCTAACAACCTCTAATACAACTTTTGTGTCCACTGGAAATGACATCAGCTGGACACATACGTTAGTCACTGCTGATTGGTCAGAGCAAAATAACCCCTCTCCCAATCAGAAAATGGCTCACATGAACACCTGAAGAGAAATGAAGAACTATAAAGAACTTTTAGTCCAAAAACACCGGATCCTACGTTTCCCCGACGACATCATACATGTGTTTTCACAGACTGAGGAGGACTAACCAGGACCAGGATCCTGAACATGATGTGCAGAATCAGTGGAGGGGCCCTTTAGTGTTTCACCTAAACAAACAAAGTGAATGAATATAAATGACTCTCCTCTTGTCTCCTCACAGATTTTTGTCATAAGAAATCTTCTCCAGCAGTGGAGCCTGAACAGTCCTAAGTGAAGACGTTGGAGCAAACATCAAAGTGTGCACATATATCAGACGTGTCATTCACAGATCAAATAAAAGCAAAGCAAACACTAAAACCTGGATGTTTCTTTTACAAATGGCCTAAAAATAAAAATGATTATTATCTCCATATTAATCAAACTATCTTTGGTTCTGCTTGCTGGTATTAACTCACAGTATGAAGTCTTAGTGCTATGAACAGTTAGTAGTTTTTACCAGTACTTTGTATATGTTTTTGTCTACAAATACGAAATACTAAGTACAAACCCTGGGATACCAGAGTTCTCAAGGTCTTCTTGAATGAGGAGAAGAGGACCTTTAGAGACGGGAACAGGAAGCAGGGGAAACAGGTTCAGAGAGAACTCAAGGTGAGGATTCAGCAGGGCAGGGATAGCTTCTGTGTGGAGTGTCATGAGGGGTATCACTGGCGGAGGAGTCAGGTAACAGGGGACCTGGACTGGGCCAACGAGTTCAATCTGTTCTTTCACAGATTTGACGAGAGGGGGGCCCTCTTCACCCCTCCTCCAGCTCTCCCTCACCTATTCTATCCATCAACACCATACCTGTTCTCCCCCCAACAACACAACAGGGCCCGTCACACATTACAGCCTTCACAGCAGGTGTAGACTCTGCCCAGGCAAGGCTGCAGGTCCAGATGGCGTCAGCCTGAGAGTACTCAAAGCTTGTGTGCCCAGCTGTGTGAAGTCCTCCCGCACATCTTCGACCTGGGCCTGAGTCTGGAGAGGGTCCCTGTGCTGGGGAAGACATCCTGCCTGCTTGCTGTGAAAAAGAAGGTGAGCCTTAGCGACTACAGACCAGTGGCCCACCCAATATAAATTCAGGGGCATCAGGAGTA
Organism: Enoplosus armatus; assembly: GCF_043641665.1. Lineage (NCBI taxonomy): Eukaryota > Metazoa > Chordata > Actinopteri > Centrarchiformes > Enoplosidae > Enoplosus > Enoplosus armatus. The sequence continues at coordinate 21,936,396 of NC_092195.1, forward strand.
GTCTTCTAACCCAACCACAGCATCAGAATCAGAAATACTTTATTGATCCCAGGGGGAAATTACACTTTTATACAAATAAAGATAAAATATATACATTTACAATATTTCTGTGAAAAATAAAAAATATTTATATACACACACATACATATACAGTGTTATTGTATAGATTTTTATTTATGTATATACACACACACACACACACACACACACACGTATTGCACTGGCAGGTGAAATATGTCCAGAATCAGTCTCTTTCTTCTGAGTGTCTGACACTCAGAGGGAGGCGTTAAACAGTTTGATGGCCACAGGCAGGGATGATTTCCTGTGGCGCTCTGTTATGCGTTTGGGTGGAATGAGTCTTTCACTGAACATCATGTATTATATCTGCAGCAACCTGAGCATTAGCTCTCAGATGAATATAGACAACTGTAATAAATAACTGCCTAGGGAGGTAGATAGAAAGGTCTACATGACAAGGACATAAGCTGAATTTCCTCAGATATTGCAGTCAAGAGGAGGGTCAAAATAAAATGTTAATAATAATTAATAAACTCAGAAACAACTGTATTTATTATTAAACTCAACCAAATCTGTCATACCACCAGACTACAGGGCATCTTCTTTCTCCTCAACTCCACCTCCTGCTCCACACTCCACCATAAATAAATGACATGGAACTTTCTGTTATGTTGGTTTTGCACGTTACCATACCACTATCTTTGTATGGTTTGTGTAGATGGGTAATATGGGTATGTATTGTTTTTATTCTTATTCTAGTCTGATTTTGTACATTTGTCAGTTGTATGTGTGTTCATCTCACAGTGCAGCCCTGTTTTGTACAATGACTCTTAAATCCACCTTGAACCTTGACTAATGTTGCTTTGAGCTGGATTACTTGTAAACTGCAGTTCGTTCACACCAACAGCAGGTGGCGGTAAAGCTCCGCTCCGTGACGTCAAACTGCTTGATCCCAACAAGACGACGCTGTGTCGTCACTTCCTCCAGGTATTTTCAACATGGAGTCGTGCGGTATGAAGTTGAGTTTCTGGGAGAACGGACCAAAGCCCGGACAGTTTTACTCTTTCCCCGGCAACAGCAGTAGCAGCGGGTCGGGCACAGCCTGCGGGCCGGTCAGACACACACTGTGAGTGATCCGCTCCGACAGAACCGGGACTGTTACCGTTAATTTAACACGAACCTCCGCTGTCGCTTTCGGTTTGTGCTTCGCCGCAGTGCTGTATCATCATGGAGAAACGATAGCTAACTGATGCTAAGCTAACTGTTAGTTTACATCTGTTTTAAACGCTTTGTACAGTTCTATAGAGATCTTATTAGTTGTTTAATTAACGTAGACAATAAAAATAAGAATCTATATTGATCATTGATAAACTGGAATTATCGCAGTTTGTTTTGTTTCTTTCTGTTTTGCTGACTAACTGTTAGCCGTGTTAGCTAGCCACCGTCAGTGAACTCATCAGAGGAAACTCAGATGTACATTTGACTCCAGACCTGTGAACACATCACTGCGCCTTAAATGTTTTTATGATATACTTGTGTTTTAAACTAAATTATGTCGTTACCTGTTGGACTCCTGGTGTGTAACATTAGTGATCATTACTCTCACTCAGCATCAAGACTTGAACACTATGAGACGGCACCAATCATTGACTTCACCTATTAATTCATAGCACTGTTATTCAAACAAAAATGAACTGCAGCTCTGTTAATCTTTAAATCTTACCTCAATCAGATCAGTGACATAATTCATGTAAACTGTCAAAACTTATAAATGGCAAGAATAATTAGAATTCTATAACAGCACTTTTCTTTCCATTGTATAGTATAGTGATTGTTTATCAGCTCTTGTTACCAACCAGGAGGCAACTGCAAATATTAGCTGCAGCTGGGACTTTAGAAATACTGAGTCCTTGTGAGTCCAATGTTCTTCAGTACATCACCACGGTTTCTCCTCCTCAGGTCATTCAAATCCATAAATCTCTAGAAGTAAACACAGGCGAGTTGTCGTCAGTGGGAGCTCGGCCTCGCCTGTAAACGTGTTTCTTAATAAAAATGTCTTTACTGTCTCGGTCTCTGTGCAGTAACCCTATGGTAACCGGGACGTCGGTTCTTGGGGTGAAGTTCACTGGCGGCGTCGTCATCGCGGCTGACATGTTGGGCTCTTACGGCTCCCTGGCTCGCTTCAGGAACATCTCACGCCTCATGAAGGTGACGGTCGCTGCTAACAAACACCATCAGCTGTAGTGGTAAATTAATGTAAACATGCTGTGTTGACAGCTTTTGTACTGTCTGTGTATCTGTTTCAGGTGAACAGCAACACCATCCTGGGAGCTTCAGGAGACTACGCAGACTACCAGTATCTCAAACAGGTCATCGAACAGATGGTGTAAGCTGCTGCTCCAACAGACAGAAATATAACCACCTTCATGTGTAGCTGCTCCGTGTTGAGATATTAAGTTTTCTTTTGTCTCCGTCAGTATCGATGAGGAGCTGCTGGGTGACGGTCACAGCTACAGTCCAAAGGCAGTCCACTCCTGGCTGACCAGAGTGATGTACAACCGTCGCAGCAAGATGAATCCTCTATGGAACACCGTGGTGATCGGAGGTTTCTACAACGGAGAGAGGTGAGGGCTGTTTTCCTCTACTCTCTGCCCTGCTTCATTCTGCATTATGGTTTAGTCCGTTCTACATGTCTCAGTCATGTTGAAATTAAACAACATTATGTCAGCTACAATTAACCAGTTGGCCGTCTTGCCTGCCTGTAGTTTCCTAGGTTACGTTGACAAGCTGGGTGTGGCCTATGAGGCACCCACGGTGGCCACAGGTTTTGGAGCGTACCTGGCTCAGGTGAGTTAGTTCTCCTCCTCCTGGTCTAAAGCTCTTTACATGTTTACACTGCAGCTGAAAGTTTGTATTCTGACTGGGACTCAGATCTGAAGGGTCACATCTAGAGATGTCCCTATCAAAGTCCTTTTAAGATTGGGTATCTGTTGACACAGAATCTGAGCTGTAGTATGACCTCCTGCTGGTAAAAGTGACGTCAGCGCCTGCTAAATAGTTAGCGGCTAGCTCCAGGCCTTCAGCTTCTCATGCTCTGGTCTGTAGAGGTCTGGATGAACACTCTTGATGTTTCCATCACCTGTCGCAATCCAAACGCTAATTGACTTTTGCTTCACTGCATCATCTAAAGTTTAAACATTATTTGATTTAAATATAGAATATTAATAAAACCAAAAAATGACTGTTTGGGAGTGATGTAGCCAAAATACAATTTGTTTCCACAGAGTGTATCATGTGTGCCTCCACAACGAACCAGTCTGACAAACAACATAACATAAATACATAGATCTGCGGTGTAAAGAAAGCCTACGAGAACTGTGTTTAACCTGGTGTGTGTGTGTGTGTGTGTGTGTGTGCGCGCGTGCGGGTGGGTGCAGCCTCTGATGAGGGAGGTGTTGGAGAACAAGGTGGAGATCACTAAACAGGAGGCCCGGGACCTGGTGGAGCGCTGCCTCAAAGTGCTCTACTACAGAGACGCTCGCTCCTACAACAGGGTGAGTTTCCTTTAGCTCTCCATCCTGAGAGAGACAACGGTGCTGTTTTAAAGTCGTACTGTTATGAATCTCTTGCTGGTTTCACTGTAATGTCTCTTGTAGTTTGGGTTATATTTCCAGACTTTAAAAAGAATCACTGTGAATAGACGAGGCAGACAAAGTTGAATTCATTAGTGCTGAAATGATCAGTTGATAAATCAGAAGAAATACAACTTTATTGCCCATCAAGGTGGAAAATGTTTGGTCTGTCTCTAAGAATTGAGTTAGCAACTGTCTGTAAGATAAGCGATTTCTTAGGTGCGATTTTTGTTTGATTCTTTTCAATAGTTATTTTGGTAAGAATGTAGGAAAATTAAAAAAAAAAAACACTTTGGGTTCTGGTCATTATTTTTGACATTTTTACACAAAATAATTTTACAAAAAGTAATTTTTATTGTTTGAATCTGATGTTTTATCTGCTCTTAATGAGTGATATTGTGTTTTTGTTTTAGCACGAGATCGCCATAGTAACAGAAGAGGGCGTGGAGATTATTGGTCCTCTGTCTTCTGAAACCAACTGGGACATTGCTAACATGGTCAGGTAGGGTCAAAGGTCACAGAAGATTCCTCTGAAGTTCCTCCCAATGACACTGGGTTTATATCCACATTCCACATCAGGAACTGGGTCAGTCATCTGATGTAAAGCAGAAACTGGTAATCAGGGTAGGGGATTAAATGGACTTCACTTATCTTCACCTAAATGAGTGCTGCATGATGTATATTTCTGATTGTTTTTATGAACTTCTGTAGTAAAACTGGAAATGGTAAACATGCAATGTTTCAAACTTTGTGCAAAAAAGCCAAAAACAGCCAGAGAGACAAGTTGTTGCTTTTATTAAAAATAGAAATGTAAAATAATTTAACTCTTTTGTATAACCAAACAGATTAAAAACGACATTATCAGAAACATTTCAGAACCACAAAAGAGTTTTTTTCCCCAGACTTGCCTCTAATAGTTTTTTCCTCTTTTTTTTTTTCCCTGTGAAATACTGGAAAAGTTCACCTGTTGATGCCTCTGAAAATAATTCAAATAAAACAGAAAAAACAGATCTGTCTTTGGTTGAACTGGTCGCAACCGGTGATGAAGGCTCGCAAGAAGACAAAACTTTATTCATTCGTCTGAAAAATTCATGTCCGCTTTCATGTGTTCCTCCATAAATTGTCAGATAGTAAAAGTTCCTTCCTGATGTCATGTAGATGTAACTGTTCTGCATTCATTCATGTTTCTCCTCCTGTTTCTCTGCAGTGGGTTTGAATGAAGACGAGCTGCGACTGATGAAGCTGCGCAGTTTCTCTGCTGAGTCAAAGACAGCAACTGCACACCTGCAACTTATCTATCCCAGTTTAGTTTTTTTCTGGTGTTCATTGTAACTTTTGTATAATGGAAAATAAATGTGATAAATCAAAGTATGTTTGGTTTTTTTGGTTTTATTTGTGTGTTTTGTACAGTTGAATGTGGTCACCTCTCAAACACTTTGAACTGGAAATCACAGAATTCAAAAAGTAACCTTTTCCCAGATAAAAAAGTAAATAACGCATGTCAGACTATATTATATATTACCTACAGTTGGACACGACAATTCAAAAATGATCTCACTTATATAGCGCTTTTCAACCTTCACGCTCCAAAGCGCTTTACAGCTATGTCTCACTCACTCATCGATGGCGACTGAGCTGCCATGCTGGTCTCCATTAGGAGCAACTTAGGGTTCAGTGTCTTGCTCAAGGAAACTTCAACATGATGGGGATCAAACCCCCATCCCGCTCTAACCAGCTTTACCTCCCATGCGACAGTGCTAACCACTGCACCACCATGCCACCCCAAAAGTGTTTTACTTGAACGTCAAGATTTATAACTATTTCAAGCTGATCATGTCTTATTGGAACTGGACACTTTTTATATTCTCTTTTTTTAGTTAAAAGCAATCCACATTAAATCCTCATTGTTTCCTGTCATAAATAGTTAAATTCCCCCTGAGGGATCCTATATAAGGTGGATATTTGGGCAAATTAAACCATGAAATAATCAAAAGGTTATTTTTATTAATATAATATGTAGTCCTGTGTGGCCTCTTCATAAGTGGCTGGACTGCATAATATTCCAACAGACATTCATGTTTGACACATAATTATAAAATGTTTATTTGAAGTACTTTTCGCTTTCACTGTGTAAACAGGCGGCTGTTGCTATGCAGATTATGCGAGATAAATTCATCTGTTTTGTAACTGGGCAGACCAGGAAAACGCGTCCAATCAGAATACTCTCTGTCAGAAAAATAATTCTGCTCGACGAATGGAATTTCATCCGCTTTGGGTATCCGGGTGGATTTGTGACAACTCACCAATCAGAATAGACGTTGGCTTTGTAGTCAGGCAGACATAACAAAGTCGTCCAATCACAAAAAAATCTGAAAGGGGATTTTTGCTGTATCTTGGCTCAGGTACTTTCTTTTTCTTTTTTAAAATAAATACTCAAATGAGACTCACCGAACCGATCATACATTAATACCAGAATAAATTAACTATTATCGGGAATTATTTTGAAATTACAGATAGCGTGTTAAAACATGTTTAATGGGTGTTTCAGTGCTTGCTAGCTAATGCTATCTGATGTCAACTAGCTAGGCTAGTTAGTTAGCCTCTTTGCTTAGCAGCGGGCTTCTAGCTAGCCACGTAGGAACGCGGCAAATGTCAACGTTAGCCAAACTAATGTTACTTTCTCTTATGGGAAACAGTTTTCTCAGTTTCTATGCATTTGAACTATCGTCAAATCTGCTTGTAGTGATTCCAGCTAACGTGTTGAAGTGTCGCTGCCTCAGTCAGCTAATGCAGATGGTGTCTGTGTTGTCCGCTAGCCAGTTAGCTCGGCGGTAACATGTTGAGCTGGGTCCGTGTGTGTGTGTGTGCGTGTGCGTGTGTGTTGTAATAGTAAATGGCAGGCACATGACCACCGGCGCTACGCCCGCTGTAAACACGGCAGTCAGACATGACACGGGGAGCACGACTGTCACATTTCGGCCGCTAGCACATTTGCATTTCCAGCTAACATTAGCTGGTGTGTGGAGTCAGTGTGGCCGGCGGCGGGCTGTGTTTTACTCCACAGAAACATGCCTCCCGCTCCGGTAGTAGTAGTAACGTTTAACGGCACCGTGACAGCCGGCATGTGTCACTACCCGGCAGCCAGTGGGCCTTTTTCTACCGGATGTCAGCGCAACACGGGGCTGAAATCTGAGCTTTAAAATGTCCTATGATGTTCAAATTCAGTGTGCTGCAGTGACAGAAGAGAGGTGGGAGTGACCCGTCTGTCTGTCTGTCTGTCTGCCTGTCTGTCTGACAGCAGTGTTATTGTTCCTGTGCGGAGTGAAACCATCCAACAAACTCGTGTAATGCAACTAATGACTATTTACAGCATTGAGTTATCTATATTTTTTAATCAATCATTTAAATCCAGTTTTCTTATTCCACGAGTTCAGAATCAGAAATACTTTATTGATCCCCGGAGCTCCCATTCAAGATTAGAAAGTAGCATAAATTTAGAGCTAAAGTATGTACAAAATATAAAAATAAGAAATAGAAAATAAAAAATAAAGATACACAAATATACACATTAAAATATTTAAGTGAAAATAAAAGTAAAAAATATAATATATACAATAACAATGTATATGCATGTGTATATATATATGTATTGCACTGTTGTGTATGACATATATGTATTTCACTGGCACATTTAAAGAATAAATAGTGAGGTAGTATATGAACAGGTGAAGTAGGTCCAGGTTTCCAGTGTCTTCCTGAGTGTCTGACACTCAGAGGCAGGAGTTGAACAGTCTGATGGCCACAGGCAGGAATGATTTCCTGTGGCCCTCCGTTGTGCATTTGGGAGGAATGAGTCTCCCACTGAAGCTGCTCTTGTGTCCGACCAGTACGTCATGGAGAAGCATGTGAAGCATTGTCCAAGCTGCGGGGCATCTTGGACAGCATCCTCCTCTCTGACACCACCGTCAGAGAGTCCAGCTCCACCCCCACAACGTCACTGGCCTTGCGGATCAGTTTGTTGAGTCTGTTGGAGTCCGCCACCCTCATCCTGCTGCCCCAGCATGCAACAGCATAGAGGATAGCACTGGCCACTACAGACTCATAAAACATGCTCAGCATAGTCCAGCAGATGTTGAAGGACCTCAGCCACCTCAGAAAATGGAGACGGCTCTGGCCCTTCCTCTAGAGGGCATTAGTGTTCTTAGGAGTTGCTGTAAGGTTGTTAAAATCATCTCATTCCAACCTGTCTGACAGTACAACAGTATTTACAATATGCTGTCTCCTTTCCCAGCTGTAATATGAGCTCACAGATGGAACTATATGTCTTATATATATATATATATAAGACTGTATATGTTTATTTACATGGGAAAATAATGGTTGAAATTGCAACAAAAAGAAAATCTTTTTTGTTTTCACTTTTTTATTTTGGCTTACTGTGTGTAGCTTGATGGTCAAAAACGTAGATGTATAATGTATAATTTGATTTTCTGCCAATCAACTATTTTTTTCAGCTCTACAAACTACACTGTGAAGTATATTTGGAACACTTAAATTTACAGTTTATGACAACAGTTAAATTTCTGAACTTCTGAAATCTGAACTCAAGGTCCATTTACGAGCTTTTTCTGGAGCTTTCAACAACATGTCATGGTTTTCTCCAGATGACAGTTTGCTCAGTTGTTGTGGAGATGACTCGTCGTCGTTGTATTAAGTATGAAAGTAAGTATTGTAATTGAGTGTTTTTGTCCGTGTCCTCCTCAGATGGTGGTACTCAGCACTGGTTAGTTGGTCCAGATGTCGGAGGACCAGCGGCACCAGCGGGCCGAAGCCTCCCGGCGGGAGGAGGCTGGTCTGGAGGCGGGGGAGGGCGACACGGAGCCCAGCATGCTGCTGCAAAAACTCAAGAGCAACATCTCGTAAGTAGGCTTGGCTGTGACATGCCCGCTGAAAACCTTGTGAAATAAGGCCTTGAAGGTTTTGAAAATACCTTTTAAAATATATCTCATAAGTTATTCTCAGTTCTCCAGATCAAAACACCCCAAGACAAGGATCAATATGACTGATTAGGGCTGGGCGATATGACCAAAATCTGCCATCACAGTATATGTCATTTTATATATCACGATACAGTAATTGTTCTGTAAATTACAATTTCACTCTCCTCCTCCATGTTTTCTTGCGGTTGTTAAATGTAGCTATTAAAGTGGCCAAAGCACCATATCTTTCATGTATATGACTTCTAAAAAGAGATACACATTTGTTTATTTAGTCAAGGAAGTTGTGTGTGTTTTGAATTCATGTTGACATCATATATATATATATATATATATATATATATAATTTCAGTATGACAATATTCTTTATTCATAAATAAAACAGTTTTTGAAGCAGCTGAGATGAATGAAGAGTTTAAAGACTTTGCTTCAGTTTTAAAGTTAATAAAGTCCCGTCGTGATTTTCGGATGTTAAGCTGCCGTCTTGTGGTGAACTTGTTGTGATCATCGAGGTCGGACCACAATGAAGCGATATTTAGCTTCAGGCTGATAAATGTCAACGCTGCTCAGACTGTTTGAAATATGGTTGACTCTGTAGAGTCCTCTCTTTGTAGTTTAATACTCCCTCCCTGCATGAGCCCCCCTGAGCACGTTCCTGATTGGTGTGTTCTCTGTCTTGCAGTAAGAGTGTTCAGACCAAAGTGGATCAGATCCTGGTAAGAACCAAACTTAACTCAAGTCAATGATGAAACAGCAGATTAGTGATGTGTGCGAGTTGTTCTGTTCTGTTTAACAGCAAGATGTTCAGCGTTTCTCCGACAACGACAAGCTGTACCTGTACCTCCAGCTGCCCTCTGGACCCAGCTCCGGAGACAAGAGGTCAGACCTGTTACTGTTGAACAGATGTAGTGTTACAGGAATACAGCAGGGTGTGTCCTACTGACGGTGTGTGTGTGTGTGTGTGTGTGTGTGTGTGTGTGTGTAGTGGTGGTGACTCCAGTTCGTTCAACACAGCCGACCAGCTTCACACCTGTAACTGGATCCGCAGTCACCTGGAGGAGCATTCAGACACCTGCCTGCCCAAACAGGACGTCTACGAGACATACAAGTCAGAGGACACACCAGTGACATTTCATGAAGTTATATGTTGGGTCATGTAATCCCTGACTGTCCTCCTGTCTGTGTCTCTGTCCATCTGACTGTCCTCCTGTCTGTGTCTCTGTCCTCCTGACTGTCCTCCTGTCTGTGTCTCTCTCGATCTGACTGTCCTCCTGTCTGTGTCTCTGTCCTCCTGTCTGTGTATCTGTCCGCCTGACTGTCCTCCTGTCTGTGTCGCTGTCCATCTGACTGTCCTCCTGTCTGTGTCTCTGTCCTCCTGTCTGTGTCTCCTCCTGTCTCTGTCCTCCAGGAGATACTGTGAGAACCTGCAGCATCGTCCTCTGAGCGCTGCCAACTTTGGGAAGATCATCAGAGACATTTTCCCCAACATCAAGGCCAGACGGCTCGGCGGCAGAGGACAGTCCAAATATCCTTTCACCTGCTGGACAGACACACAGCGTCCCTCGGGACAGAAGGACACAGTCACTGTTTGTGAATCTGTAGCTGACTGAATATGATATGTAGTTTGGTTTGTTTCTTTCAGGAATCGTCCTGTTTGTTGACAGCAGCCGTCAGCCTCTCTTTGTTTTTGATGATGTTCTCCACAGAACAACATGTTTCATGTTGCCATGTGCAGGATATGAGGCTCCTTTTGTGCCACACTTTAACGTTAGTTGTGATTCGTAAAGGGACATTTGCATGCAGGTGCGCATGCGTACAGTTTTATAAACCTGGTTGTATTTTAGTTTGCTTTAGATCCTGTGTTTGATAGATGAGTGTGTCGACACGCTTTGTGAGTCTCTGTCAGGGTTGCTGGTTGAGTTTCCTAACCTGCCCGGCTGATACGTACTGTTATAGCGGCATCAGGAGGAAGACGGTGCTCAACATGCCTCTGCTGCCCAACCTGGACCTGAAGAATGACCCGGTACACACACACTTTGTCTGATAATCAGCATAACAGCGTGATGCATTTCTGTCTGCAGCTCCATCAGCTGACACGCAGTTGTGTCTGGCCTCAGTTTGTTGCAACAGCAGTTCTTTGTCTTTTTCCAGAGAAAATCCAGAATCGAAATAATCTGTCAAAAATCTATGATACTGCTTTTACACCTGACCCCTGAATTTCAAGGCCACGCTACGTTCACTGCCCCACAGGATTTTCAATTTATGTAGAACAAGAAGTTTGTGGTGTCTGAACATCATCACAAGTCTTCATTTGCAACAGACGTCATTCTTCTTTATTTATCAACAAACTGATTCTTATGGAAATCTGTTGTGAGAGCTGACCTCCTTGTTGGCCTACAAAATGACATCATCACTGGACGGCCATCTTTGCTGAACAGACAAATATAGCTATAGCTTCACCAATAGAAACTGAGCCTTGTTGACGTTTCCTCCTCTTCATCCTCATGTCCAGGCTGAGCTGACTGAGCTGGTCCAGACATACAAACAGGAAGTGACAGAGGCGGCGTGCGAGCTGATCTGTGATTGGGCGCAGAAGATACTGAAGCGTTCGTTCGACACAGTGGTGGAGATCGCTCGTTACCTGATCCAGGAGCACATCGTCAACCCTCGCTGCAGCCAGGCCGAGCTGGTCACCTCGGCAGCCCTGGCAGGTGTGTGTGTGTGTGTGTGTGTGTGTGTGTGGTGATGGCTACACATGTGCTTATGGAAGAGTCACATCCAGGTCGGTCACATTATTGTCTCATTACTCAGTAGGCAGTGATGGACGAAGTACTCAGATCCTTTACTACAGTAAAAGTACTAATCAAGGACTAATACCACACTGTACTGTTACAGCAAAAATCCTACATTGAAAATGTCACTTAAGTAGTAAGTATAATCAGGAAAATGTTAATTTAAAGTACTTTTATGAACCTCTGTTGAAGAACAACCCTCTTCATGTCAGAATGTGACACAGACATGAGTAGAGATCATAGCTGACGTTTGGATTCAGCCTCAGTTTCTGCTCTTAGCTGCATTATCACATGATCAGAAGGTGACTGTAACACAGATGTTTGTCTGCCCATCTGTCTGTCTGCCCGTCTGTCTGTCTGCAGGAGGTCCAGCCAAACCCCACAAGGTCATCAAGAAAACGCCCGTCATCTCTAAAGCTGAGAGCGACGGAGCTGCTGATCAGAAGGTGCTCATGTGTTTCTGTCCGATCACTGATCACAGATCAGCTGTCACTGCTGCTCACTGCTTCCTGTCTGTCTTTAGAAGGATCTTGGAGACTCTTCCTCCTTGTCTTCATTGAAGTCGCCATCTGGAGACAAATCAGCTGCAGCAGCCAAACCTTCCTCCCTGGATGCTCCGCTCCCCCCCCCCTCGTCCTCCTCCTCCTCCTCCTCTCTGTGTCCTGCGGTAGGTTGACGCCTCCACATATCTGCACCTGCTTTCACCTCCAGCACCTTTTGATTTTGTATCTTTTTATTATTTGTCTGTGAAAAGATCACAGAGGTTTCTGTTTCTTGTACCAGTCTTTGTTTACTCAGATACAGTGTTTTATTCCACAGTACCAATAAACAGATCAATAAGTAACATCAATAACTGATGTGATGCAGGTGGAAGCCTTCATGAAGCAGTTACCCAGAATCCTCCCTCGGAGCTCCATCCCTGATAAGACCCAGCTCTCGGTCCGCTCCTCTCCACCTTCTCTGGCTCCCAAAGACGCCTCAGGTATCGGGGGGGCGTCTGGACCCGGAGGCCCAGCTGCCGCCGCCGCCGCCAGCGGTGGTGGGGTGAAGGTCATCGCCATGGCGACGCTGCCCCAGCAGCAGGGCGGGCCTGTCCCAGTGATGATCCTGCCTCAGGGCTGCCTGTCGTACGAGAGGGAGAATGTCGCCCCGCCACCACAACAGCCACCACAGCAGCAGCAGCATGCCCCTGCAGCCCCCACCTCTGTGGTCCAGAAAGCACGAGGGAACGTCAGCAAGCGCCCCCTGGAGGTGATGTCAAGTGGTGCTGTGTCCGGTGGCTCTGCTCCCAACGCTCCTCCGGTGAAACGGAAACGTGGACGACCAAGAAAACCGCGTCCAGAGGACGTCCTGCCTCCTCCTCCTGCTGCTCTTCCTCCCCAGCCTCCCCCTCCTGCGCCTCCCTCCCACCCCCCCATCATCACCTCCCTGACCGGCGGCGTCATCCAGAAAGCCTCTTCCTCTTCCTCCTCACAGCCGGTGCTGGAGCTGGTGATCCAGGACCAGTCGGGGCTGGTTCTGAGTCCCCTACCAGCGGTGTCGGACCCGGCTCACCGGCTGATGGAGCACCGCGGGGTGGTGGTGCAGTGTCAGCCGGGCGGGGCGGTTGAGCCGGACCGCCACAGCAGGCCGCTGCTGCTGTTCCAGAGTCCAGGGAACTCCAGCTGGGAGCTGGCGGCGTCGGGACGGACCCCGATGGTGGAGGTCATCCAGAAAGCTCCAAGACCAAGCAATAACAACAGCAGCACTGCTCCTCCGCCTATAGCACACCTCCATCCTCCTCCTCCTCTTCCTCTGCCCACGCTGCATGAGGAGCGGGGGGAGGTGGAGATAACGCTGACGCCGGTGGAGCTGCACGTCAACCCGCTGCTACCTTCCACCTCTTCTTCTGCTGCTGCTCCTGACCCCTCTTCCTCCATCACTGTGGGGAAAAGTGAGGAGGAGGAGGCAGGAGAGAGCAGCAGCACCTCTTCAAAGAGAGAGGGACACTAGCTCTTATCACTCCTCGTCTTTTTTATCAGCCCCCCCACCTCACTCAGCTTTTACCTCGCTTGCAACAAAGCCCCGCCCCCTTACCTCTCCTTTTCCTTATTGGTGGAAATCCCAGATTGGCGACAGCAGATAGCCAATTGAGGAGGATAAATGAAGCCAAAACCTCGACTGTCGTTCCATGGGCTCCCATTGCACTTGTAAAAAGACGCTTTTAGAACCCTGTGATTCTTTATCTGCATGTCTGTCTGTCTGTCAACTGTGGCTGAAACCAGAAGAACGACTCCTCAGGTGGCCGGACCTGAAATCAAATCTCTTCCCTGCTTCCTTCCTTCCTTGCCTCCTTGTATCCTTCATCTGCAGACTTCTCATTTTCTGTGGTGAGGTTCGGTCGTCTGCTGCGTCGCTTCCGCTGCTTCAGATTCGTCGATTTATAGAAAAAAACACATTCAAGAAATGATATAAATGGTGATAGTGATATAAAGGAAGGAGGGAAGATGACAGACTAGAGGAAGAGGGGAAGGAGACATGTATTCAGTATTGAATCAGGCCCCAGACAGAGTTCAGCCTGAAGTGGATAGATACAGTAGGTACTACGGGTCAGAGCCTTGTGAAGGTTCTTTGTGCTAAACACGAAAAAATGACCTCTTTAACAGAGTTTCGGCCTCGATTCACCTTCAGTTCATGGAAATACTAAAAACTGATTTCAGGATGCTGAGCTGAAAGCTTTTGTCATCGCTTCAGGTTTCTGAAACATCGGGATGTTTAGTAACTCAACAAAACGTCTTGCAGAGGTGATGATGACGTCCGGTTAACGTGTTAAAGAAAAGCTGGAAACGGTTTTCAGTTTGAGTTTTGGATTGAATGTGAATCGCAGCTCGGCTCTGCTCTCTTTAAAGAGCTCCTCTGTTCTAAACAGCTTTGGTTTGTTGTGTTCGTGACGGTGTTTAGTTATTTCTGACCGTGTGTGTGTGTGTGTGTGTGTGTGTGTGTGTGTGTGTGTTTGAGAGAGAGACAGGCAGGGACGAGACAACACTTCAAGCCTCTCATAACTACCCATCACTCAGATCATTTGGTCTGAGACTCATTTCACTGAGTTTGTTCATGAAATTCAAAACAAACACCTGATGTCAGGTCCAAGTCTGTGGTGGGCGGCAGCCATGTTTGTCTGTTTACCCGTCGTCTTCTGCCGAGTGATCAGCAGGGCTGGGTGTCTGTTCAAATCCTTCTTTACTAGTGCAGATGCCATTTTAGTACCAGGCACCCGAAGCCAGTTCCATTTTGGATCTGGTTCCTGTTTACCTCTTATTGAACCGTTTATCTCTCCTGTATTAGCAAAGAGTTATGTACAAAACATTCAGGTTCCTGCTTCTCATTTTAAGCTGCTTCCACTGTTTGGCATGATTGAAATGAATTCTATCAGCTCTACATAATTAACTTTAATTCTGAGAGACTTCTCCATCTGTCGCCTGGTTAACGTTCTGCAGTCGACATCTGTTCTCGGCATAAAGCTCCACTCTGTAACGGCACTGTAGGATCAGGAGTATGGAAGTTCATTCACAACAAGAGATTTGAAAGAACACAAAGCAAATTGTGAGCGCTGCTCAGTCTGCAAGTCAACGTCTGAGAGCGCACAGGACGCTTGAGATGGATGACATGAATAAAAGCCTTTCTAAGTTATATGTCAGTATACATTGTGATATAATTCACTTTCTGGAAGATTAATTAAATTAAACAAACCAGATAGGCATGTTTGTTTTTTGGCTAATCTATCAAATACATACCTGACGACAAATTGAAGTACTTTAGCACACTGATGCAGTACTAAAGGAAGCCAAACTTCTCAAATGTTAAAGTTTGTGTTAACACAAGCGACCGCACAACAGCTTTGAATGAAAAACACTCTAAAACTGTAGGAACCTAAATGAGGAACTATGTGATCAAGAATCAGTCAAAAGATTATTATATGAACAGTTCCATATTTGATAGTCATCGCTACAGACACGGCCCTGCCCACCACAGAGAGACCTGATGGTGTTTTTAAGACGTGATTTTACCTCGAAACTATTTGACCCTGAGTTCTCTCGATGCCAAACTTGTGAGGCTGACATTAGCACTTGCATGACCGCAAAAAGCCTCCAGCTGAGCTCGCTGGGATACAAACGTCAGTGAAGAAGTCAACCCTTGTTTGAAGTTTGAAGTTGGTCCTTTCCTGTTGAAGAAAATGGCGTCAGCTCAGGCACAAAGAGCGAAGCACAAAGTTACCTGCCACGTAGCGTGAAAAACATGTTAAAATGCAGTAAACAAAGATGTATTATTGAGGGATATTTGCAGAAAATTAGCTTCTGTAGCACTGAAGTGTATTCTACATGATTAGCCTGCTAGCTGGCTTAGCTGTTGATGTGTGTTGCCATGCGCCCTTTGCACTAACTCTTCGACCACCTCTTGATCACTGACGCACTGGATCAGCAATGTGACATCACCATGTATTAGACATAATCTGAGATGTTTTTGACTTTCCCGTCAACTCATCGTGAAGTCATTTCTCGGACGTGACACTAATGTTCGCTTGGCTTCAAGCTCAGAGACACTGAGGTTGTCAAGGCTGTTTGTCTGTTTGCTGCTCATGCCAACTACCCTAGTTCTTCTTCTGTTTATTTCAAACAGATGGGAAAAGTAGAGCGCATCACTTCTGTTTCTGCAAGAAACAGCACTCAGACATCAAGCAGTGATTGGAGAAGAGAAAATAGAGCAGATGTCCAAACACAAGCAGTTTTGGGGAGAAATGATCCTGCTGAAAGTGACTCTACACTCAAATGTCCTTTTTCTTTGTCACTTGGAATAATCTGTTTGATTTATGGTGAAACATGTTTCGTCTGTAGTAGTCTTGTCCTCCCACTTCTAATTAGACTAATTACTGTCAATTAACATTTTGTTTGGCCACAAACTAATGAACACCTGTTTAGTTTCCTGATAGTTGATTTATTGTGTGAAGTGATCGTCTTTCTGCTGATGATCTCATGCTGTGCCAGCAAGTAAAGGAAAAGTATAAAGACAAAATTACTTTCAAATATTACTGATGAACTGTCCCTTTAGGTTACACCCCAAACATCCAGTACCCAGTACTGTAGCCCTTCATATACATTAGAAAACCCTTTCTCAAAGAAAAGTAAAGAAAATACAACGAAAACTCAATGAATTTAAATGGTATTGATGGAGAAGCAGATGGTTTCAGTTCATATCCTCCTTCGTCAACCAGGAATGTGCTGAATGTTTCCTCATGAAGCCTAAAAGCTGCTTGTGTTTGTCAGTCGGACAACAGACCAAACTACCAAACTGTTGAAAGGATTTGCTCCTCCTCTTCGCTGACCCTCCATCGTCATGGTAATGTCACACTGCTGACGTTTGATCTTCACTTCCGCCAAACTGCCTCTCGCTCTGTGTGAGGGCGTCTTCTTCATCGTTGGTGCTATAAACTGCAGGGCACTGCGCCCTCGCTGTCGTCCATCCTGTGGTCACACATTTATACAGAAACTCCATCAAGGTGTGAATACAGCTGTGTGTGTTTTGAGTGTGTGTCCTTGTTTCCCTCCGTCCTGTGACGACGAGCTTGGGGTCGGTTAAAGGGACGCCGAAGCATGTTATGACTGTTAATACGATACCTGTTGCATGATGGGAAAGTGAGTTTAAGCACTTGTCCTTTGCCATGAAGTGAGTGCAGCCTAACTTACATGCTAGCTGCTACAGCACTGCCCATAATTTATAATTAAAATGAGCACCAATGATGCTAATACGTAATTTTTTATCACTAAAGTGAAGCCAGTATGTAAAACTAAACGTGTCAGCCTCCCTTTAACCTCCGAGCCTCAGCCCTTTTCAGGCAGGACTGAAATAAATGAAAAGTTGCACTGTTAAGTTAAAACGAGAAGTCCTTCTATGTTGTATGAATTTATTATATGCATTGAGAAAATACATTGACAATTATTTATGCGTGATGTAACTTTATGCTTGCACTCGCTAGAGACCGACTGAGCAGCGCCAGATTTATTTTTTATCGCAAAACTTTGCTGTTCAGCATTCTGTTGTGTTAAAGTTGAGGTGACTGGACGGATTTAGAGAGACTAAACTAGACAGACGCTTTAAAGCAACGTTTCACTTGATGGACGACGTCTACAGCGACAGGAAGCACGTCTGTAAAGGCAACTCGTTCATGACTTGACGTCTGACCGCGTCTAAAGGCAAAAGGACTCGAGTCACATGACCTGGACTCGAGTCATAACTGGTGACATTAGACTTGCTGTGACACAATCATAGAAGACTTACAGCTTGTCTTTGACTAGTGACTTCACTGGACTTGATATCCTCCACAGCCTTGTTGGTCTTTACTTGGGACTTGTTGATCGTGTTGAGTTGACAAGAACTTCATTTGAAGCATAGTGAGGCCTTACTCCTGTAGGGTCAAAGAAGTGAGAGCAACTCCTTAAGTTACCTGTCAGGTTGTCCAACAAGTTGTCATCAGCAGTCCTCACTTTCTGATTGGGTTTATAATTTTTAACGCCCTGTCAGATATCCACAGTGTGGTTGAAAAGTTGCAGTGTGACATTACGGAGGCCTAAGACAGACAATATTAATCCAGAAAGCAGTGAGCTGTATCCCAGCCCTGGTATAAGTGAAATGTTGCTTTTAGTGTCTTGTTGGGAAGCTAGAATTGATGTAAAAGGTTCAGAGAAACCTGAAACCTGAGGTAACACAGCAGCTGGGTTCCCTCTGCAGGACCTGCTGGGCTAAACTGGGAATATGAAATACGTTTGGAAAAGTTCTGGACATGAAAAGACGTGAAAGAGATCCAGAAGGAGTTCAAGAAAGGGTTCAGTGCAAGTCGGTGATGGAGGAAACGTCAGTTTGGACCACTACCTGGGCCAACTGGACATTAAATATTTCCTGTGGACACTGGTTTGGAAAGGGACTTGAAGTCCAGCAGCTTTGTGGAAATCTGCATCCAAAAGGAGAAATGGTTCAAGGGAAGTCATAAATGGCATGGATCCCCAGTTAGGCCTAGTTTGGCTCTTTGACTGGGAGAACTGGACGAACTGGGCATACTGTTTCTTTCATTACTGTGGAAGTTTAGATCCAAAATAAATCAGAGGAATGGTTCATGGAAAGTCAGTTAACTGGACGTGTTGAGTTCCTGCAGAACCTACGTGAAAGTTTGGAAAAGGTCTGGAAGTTCAGCTGCAGTTTGAAAGTCAAGTTCTACAATAAGTTTGAGATTAGAGTCCATGATGGCAAGAAGCCCCAGTTTGGTTCAGTTTGGCCCTTTAACTGGACTGACTGGGCCAGGTGGACATGTAGACATGTACATTCCCTAAAGAAAGGGTGTGAAGGTTTAGCAGGGTTGTGAAAGTCAAGATCTAAAAGGAGTTTGGGAAATAGTTTAGAGCAAGTTAGTGATTACAAGAAGCAGTTTGGCTCATTTTAAGTGGAGACGGTCATGGGAATCTTTCACTGTGGAGCCGTGTTGCTCAAAAAACAAAACCATAAACGGGTCAGATAATCAAAGATGAAAGGATCGGGATTCGGGTAGCGGTGCGTTGACCTTGAAGGATCAGACTCAATGACACAACGTCCTCTGATGTCACTTCCTGATGTCTGTGGTGTTTAACGCTGCTACGTGCAGCATTTTTAACTTCAACATATTGTTGCTAATTTAGTTGTCGTACCTTCGTCTGATTTCATTTCGTTATTTTACAAATTAACATTAATATGATTTTAGTTAATAAGTTAAAATGGCGCTCAAATCAGTTTTAAGTGCCGTTCATTCACGTTGAATTCAACCGACTCAGAACGACAACAACTACAGGTCGAGTGACGTGGCGTTTCATTCTGCTCCGACTGCTGCTCTGAAGTCTGAAGACACTGTGAGACGCATTGAGGTCACATGACAGTCAGGTGATCGCCCCTCAGGTGACACCGACCCACAAGAGATTAAAATGCAGAAGAAGAAAGTTTCTTTTGATTAATTATTAAAGCTTTTGATTAGTTTCTTCTGAACGCTGACGGAGTCCGATGAGCGGTTTGAAGGTGAATTGGCAGTTAAGGTGACGAGATGACGAGACGCTTGTACGACCGAGCTGATCGAGGTCAAACACTGCATTCATTGTGGTGATGATGATGGTAGTGGTGGTTAACTCCCAGTCTAAAGTGAAAGTAGCCCTGTTTCCTGTCAGAGACCCACTCAGTTTTTAAAATTTGATCTCTAAATCTCCTTTTTCCAACTGATTTTCCAGATAAAAACAATTCATGTTGAGAAAAAAGGGAATTCTTCATTTTGTTGCCCAGAGTGAAGCCTTCCAGGCGCTGCTACTTCTCAGGCTCAGGAACTCTGGGTAATGAAGTCCTCAACAGTCCATAGATGAGAACCTGAGTGGGATTCTGACATCAAACATGAACATTCAGAGCTTCATGCTGCCATTTTCTGTTCACTCAGTGCAAATAAGAGAATCTCAATCAAGTTGTTTTGCCGTCAGTGTTTTTACTAAATCTAACAAGAGTTTCTCTTATTGTTAATTTATCTTTTTTGTTGGTCTTTTGTTCTTGTTGATGTCTGTCTTTGCTATTTCATACAGTTGTACAGCTTGTTGATGTGCAGATTTTATTATTATTATTATCATTATTGCTGTCGCTAAGAAGATCTTTTAAGAATATCTTTGCTTTGTGGAAGACGCCGCCGGCTTCCTGCATGGTTTCCCTGTGATTGTTTGTCTGTTTTTGTATCTTATTAACTTTAAAAGTGTTGTTTTTCTTTCTCTATAACTCGCTGGCTTTTGTGTTTTTTTTGCACTTTACTTTTTTAAATTAAATATTGAAGTTGGGGGTCGACATCAGTCCAAAATAATGAGCCTTCCCCCGTTTGCTCTTTGGTTTGGAAACCACAATAATCAGTGAAAGCACCTTTACTTTACCTGCGCGAGTCACACTTTGTTTTCCTGGAGCCTGTTTTGTTTTTGTTTGTTTGTTTTGTTGTTTGTTGTGAAGAGAAACAGAAAAGAGACAGAGGACAGAAGCCAGAACATTAATGTGAATCTATTTTCCTACGCTGACTGACTGGAATAAAGGAAGTGACGATCACTGGCAGAACAGAGTCATGTCAGTTTCTCATCCTGTCTCTCCTTCTTTTCCTCTCTCCTCTGTTGTTCCCTCTATCAGTCACTGGGTGGCGCTCCAACAGCGTCTCATCCTGTCTTCCTGAAGTAGAAACAGGTCGCTCTACTGGATTTAATACACATGTAAATATACAGATATACAAGATATATATAGTAAAAATATAATTTCATTGTTATATAATGTTATAAAGTGTACAATAATTAATATTATTTTCATTGTATTTTAGAAGGATTTTCACAAAAAGACGAAATAAAAATGACAATCTTTACGAAATCCACATGAAAAGTAATAAAAGGTCCAATTTATATTAATTAAGATGAAATAGGAAATGGTCTTAAAGGGAACGTCGTATTTATTTTAACTTTAAAAAGGGAAATAAAGTCATTTTAAATGTGAGGTTTCCTTCAGGAAGTCCGTCAGATGGAGAGCAGAGTGGGTGGACCCTCCGGGATGTGGACGAGCTGAATATTTTGGTCCAAACGGAAACAAAACCAAAACCAGCAGCTCCGTCAAGGTAACCGGAGTGAAACCGGATCCCATGTAGTCCAGTCTTCAAAATAAAGGCCATTAAAATGTCAAACTAGTGAAATTAAAAGTAATTAAAAAAATTAATTAAACCAAGGAAGAAATACTCGTGCTTTACTTTCAAATACAACTCTGCAGGCTACATCGGAATTCATACAAACATAAATATATATCAACATAATTTTAATTGACAATTGTTTGTAAGTAATAGTTTTTACATGGAACTGCCGATGTTCTTAATCACAGTATTTTCCACTTTTTGATTGACAAGCGAGTTCATATAAATACACTGTATGCATACTGACGGAACATTGACAGGTTATGTCTTGTTTTACTTATTTTCTAAACATGATTTTCATGAAGTACAGTGTATTTATATCCATATTAACTTAAATTTTGTTTTTTAAACATAAATAATAGATATAGAGTATCCATTTCACGGTCATGTGGAACAAACCGCTTTCAAATTCATATATTCAGTTTTAATTGTGCTTTTATTGTGAAAACATTACCGGAAATTCCGGTCGTTTCGGACTGCGGCTGCCTTGACGGATGTTGCGTCACTGCTGCTTTAAAGCAGACAGAGTCGAGCCGATCCGACCAGAGCCAGGCCACAAACCCCGGACCAGATGGACCACTTCAGAGCCTAAAAGCCAGGATTTAGACCCGGACTAAATCCTGGATTAAAAACTTCGATTCAACCCGGAAACTCCCGGGACATAAAACGGATTGCAGCCCGAGTCTCGGGACATTTAAACCGGAGTGAAGCCGCCTCAGTGACCGGGTAAGTCTCCTCCCGCTCCGGCTGGTTTCCCTTCCTGTTACTTTTCTTTTTCTCGGTGTTTCTGTCGGTTTTTACTCGGTTAAGCTAGCTGTTAGCCGCCCGTGTTAAACCCCCGGGCTGCGGGCCTGCTGCAGCCGGGCTCTCCTCCTCCTTCCTCCGGTTTGTTTTCATCAGGAGGGAGCGGCTCTGCTCCTCCTCCTCCTCCTCCTCCTCCTGCTGCCTGAGAATATACTCTGAAATAACTCGCTGATACTGTGAGTGTATCGCTGTGTAGTTCCATAATATTCAGCTGTATATGAAGTATTTTCTCATCATGATGTTTCCATAATACTCTATAAATAATATAAAGGCTGCGTTATGTTCTCAGCAGTGTACTCGTATAAATACACACAGAGCTTCAGCCTGTAAAATACCACCAGTTTGTATTTGTGGAATGTAAACTGTCACAAAAAGTCACTACAATTCACAGAATGCATACAAAGACACGACCTCATCATTTTCCTTTTACCCCTTTGACCTTCTTCTTGCATGTAATGAAGAATTTGATACAAATAAAGGAGAATTTACCAAGTAATTCCCACAAAGGAAGTTTATATTATTCATTAAGGAGGCTCGAGTCTTTACAGTTTGCTGGGAAATGTAATTAAAGATCATTAAAGAATCGTTCATCAAGTTTCTAAACATTTGGTGTCTACATGAACGTTCAGTTCAACAAGATCTGTAACAGAGTGAGACCCCCTGCAATGAGGAGGACAAGTTGAAGTCTTCAACCTCTGTGTGTGTGTGTGTGTGTGTGTGTGTGTGTGTGTGTCAGTCAGCTGTGATGTTGTGATGATAAACTTCACACTTTGCCCTGAACTGCACACGTCACACACTCCTCCATCAGTCACTACAGACGCTGCATTTATTGACCCTATGTTCAAATGAGTTTCTCTGAACTCTGACCGGTTTGTTTGTTCAGGTGAGAGAGAATCACGTCAGCTGAAGATGTTCTTCTTTGTACCAACATTTTTCAAAGTAACTCAAATACAGTACATTTTATCAGATGAACCAGATGTAGGTTTGTTTTCCTGCTAACGGACCAGCTGGTCTTCAGTTCAAACATGTCGCTCTGAGTTTTATCATCACTACTTTAAACACTAACTAGTTCTGATGTGGAGATTGGTTGTTACTAAATATTTAACTGTTGTGTAGCTTACTGAACCAGCTGACAAAGCTAATGTTAGCATGCTAATATCTGAGTCGTTTACAGTAAAGGAGGTAATATGGAGGACGGTCGACATCTCTGAGCTCAAACTTAATAAATGATGTTTAATAATGAAGATTTAAAATTACATTTCACTTAAATAACCCAACAGACCTCAAATTGTGAAACATTATGCTGATAACAATTCACTAAATGACTAAATAACAGTTAGCTTAGCATAATCAGAAATCTCCCTCTCATTATAAACTGTGTGAATACTACTAATTCAGATTTCTGTATGCAGACAGAATGAAAACAAGTTATGCTGGGGGGGGGGGGGGGGGTGTCAGTGCAAGACTTTGGCCATGTTCGTCAGGTTGACTGCAGAGGGGAAGAAACTGTTTTTGTGGCGGGAGGTTTTGGTCCTGATGGACCGCAGCCTCCTGCCAGAGGGGAGGGGGTCGAACAGACGGTGTCCGGGGTGGGAGGGGTCGGCAGCGATCTTCCCTGCTCTCCTCAGGGTCCTGGAGGAGTACAGGTCCTGAAGAGATGGGAGGTTGCAGCCGATCACCCTCTCTGCAGAGCTGATGATACGCTGCAGTCTGCATCTGTCCTTGGTGGAGGCAGCAGCGTACCAGACGGTGATGGAGGAGGTGAGGATGGACTCTATGATGGCAGTGTAGAAGTGAACCAGCATTGTTTGTGGCAGGTTAAACTTCTTCAGCTGCCTCAGGAAGTACATCCTCTGTTGGGCTTTCTTGATGAGGGAGCTGATGTTCAGCTCCCACCGGAGGTCCTGGCTGATGATGTTTCTTAGCAACGGATTTACACATTACTGAAGTCTTTACTAGCTGAGACATTTGTTAAATGTTAATGGTGCAACCTGATATAGTGAATCACTTGGTAGAAGTTACTGAGAACTCAGGAGGTTTCTGTTTTTCCAAATGACTGCAAGACCCAGAATTCATTGCTCCCAGCTACAGTCATGCACCTTTATTAACATCAGAGTTTTTCAGTATTTCTTCAGTTTCACTTCTGTTAGCAAACGTCCGTCAGTAATTCTCAGTCAGTTTGGCCAATGAGAGATCAGGTTTACAGATCAGGAACAAACTGAGTCTCGTCTTTCTGGAAACTTTCTATCAGAGCTGAAATCTGAACCGTGTGTGTGTGTGTGTGTATGTGTGTGTGTGTGTGTGTGATTACTGAAACCTGAAACCTGAGTCTGACTTCAGGCCTCACTGTGATTAGAAGACTCACTGTCGGTAATGGCTCTCATAACACTGATAAAAGTGTGTGTGTGTGTTTCTGACTTAGGCTACCTTCTGGGTTACATTACAGACTAAAGACCAGTTCATAAATGTCCTCAAGTGATGTTGGCTTTTGTCCCTAATTGGCCTAATTGGGGAAAAGGCTGATTTTTGGGTCAGTGGTTAAGGTTAGGGTAAGTCCCCAGGAAATGAATGTAAGCCTTAGTAAACTGTGTGTGTGTGTGTGTGTGTGTGTGTGTGTGTGTGTGTGTGTGTGTGTGTGTCAGTCACCTCTTTACTTCCTCATATGTTAAAAAAACTCCCTTAAAAAAGGATCTAACTTGCAGAACCAGAGATATCATCTTTTTTAATCTGCCTTCTTCTTCCTGGTCAAAATGTGCTGCCTACATTACCCATGCCGTCTTCAACCGACGCTGACTCAGGTGACATCACTCGAGGACATTTATCTCTGAATAAAAAAAGGTGACAGCGTCACACTTCCTCTGCTTTCACTGTGTGTGTGTGTGTGTGTGTGTGTGTGTGTGTGATGATGATGATGATGATGTCATGCTGCTGTCAGCTGTGATTTGAAGCCCACACATGTTTTATGTATTTCAGTCCATCTTCACTGTCTAACAGATCAACGATCACATTCCGATGTATTGATCAGATTTTCACGATGATTGATCTGCAGAGTTTGTCAGTGAGTCTCACAGACACAGTTTCTGCTCTCATGTATTCAGGAAACACTCGTTCCTCTTCATCACGTCCTGATGATGAGTGAAGGACAAAAACGTTCTCACTGATGAATGTCACATACAAAAAACACACACAGTCCCTATGTAAACACTGTCTCCATAGCAACAACTCTGTGTGTGTGTATGTGTGTGTGTGTGTGTGTGTGAAGCCGGCCTCCGCCCACGCCTCACATCTGGAGACCATCACACACACATGTGTGATGACATCATACTCTCTCCTCTCCACATGTTTGTCATGAAGCTGCTGTCTTCATGTGAGATATTTACACAGCAAGTACTTTTACTCTAGTAAGTACACATTTAAGGTACCTGTACAATTTCCATTTTATGCAACTTTATATACTTCTACTCAGATGGAAATATTATACTTTTTACTGCACTACATTTGTCTGCAGTCATTTTTAGTAAAGCGTCCTGCACTCTGTGTTTGTCAGATGGATATCAGTTGTGTTTAGCCTAGCTTAGTACAAAGACTGGAAGCAGGGGGAAAATGCTAGCCTAGCTTAGCACAAAGACTGTAAGCAGGGGGAAATGTACTATATTTGGAGCAGCAGGTCAGTGTGGAGGCATCGTCATGGAAACACAGAATCGTTTTAAAAGCATCGTTATGGTAACAGAGTTCAGTGTCAGGAGGTCAGACAGAAACTGGATCGGCTGCTGGTCGGTGATCTGAGTGAAATCAGAGGAAACATGGAGTCTGTGAGGAGGAGAAAGTAACAATAGAAACAAACACTGATGAGGATGATGATGATGATGCAGAACACCTGTGTCACTCAGTGATGACACAAACACAACAGAGGCTTGTTGTGATTTCCTCCTCTCAGATGAGACAGACTGAAGAC
This sequence comes from Enoplosus armatus, assembly GCF_043641665.1. NCBI lineage: Eukaryota > Metazoa > Chordata > Actinopteri > Centrarchiformes > Enoplosidae > Enoplosus > Enoplosus armatus. Next base: position 21,962,330 of record NC_092195.1, read on the forward strand.
AGAAGGATCCTCATTCACAGATTGGAATAAAGATTAATGATAGAATTCCTCATCACGATCGTTGGTATTAAGATCATGATCTCGATGCAGTCAATGATTCGACTTCCAGTTTCTCCCCCAGTGGCATCAACAAACGTTCAGTCTGACGGGGAGTGACACATGAGCATTCATGGGCCGTCAGACTGACTTATTAGCAGGAAGTGTTGAGGAAGGTCTGTGATTGGAGACATCAGATATAATCCACTTCCTGTTCAGCTATGATGATGACAGGTTGGTGTGCAGGCAGCAGGACATTACATAACACACACACACACACACACACACACACACACACACACACACACACACACACACACACACTCTCTCTCTCTGATGCGTTGGAGGCAAAGCGGTCACATGAACCTGCAAACACAACACGGATCAGCTCAGATGCTGCAGAGTACAGAGAGGCTCCATGATGCTTCAGGAACACTGACAATATGACGATTGAACTCCCTCCACCTCCTAACAGATGCAACATTTCCTCCCTCTGTAGGCCTGCTCCTTCAAAATGGCCGACGCCGAGGTCTCCTTGTCCCCGGCTCTGCAGCCGCTCCACCTCAGCCCCTCCCACTCAGCCCCACCCGCTCCACCAGCCTCCTCCTCCCCCACTACTTTCTCCTGCCCCTCATCCCCCTCCAGCGCCTCCTCTTCCTCCTCTTCTTCCTCCTCATCCTCTTGTTCTGAGAGCTCCTCTGACTGTCCTGCCCACCACCACCACCACCACCATCATCACCATCACCATCACCCCCGCCCCCAGCTGCAGTTGCCCCCGCCCCCACTCAGCGAGCAGCCGTCCTCCCCCAGCGCCAGCCCCCGCAGCTCCAGCCCCAGCGGGAGCATCGGCAGCACTGGTAGCCTCGGCAGCAGCAGCGCCAGCGAGGGCATCGGCAGCAGCGGCATGTCGAGTGGCGGCGACCCGCGAGGCCCCAGCCCCCCCCTGGATGTCATCTCAGAGGATGCCATGGAGATGGACCTGGGGGTCGACCAAGGTAACAGGACAGAGCAGATTGTTTTAGGTTACTTTACCATGATATTCTGTCCCTGGCAATGCTTGCCAGATTTACCAAACACCAGTTTTCTGCATTAAACTAAACAACCAGTTTATGGGCCAAAGTCAATTACAAATCAAGCCTTAAGAGATTCTTAAACTCATTCATTACGTGTAAGAAGTTCCAGTAAGACACACAAAAGAACACATCCACTTAGTCCCAATCCAGGAGTTTGGTCAATATCAAAATGAAATCTAAGAGGCCATTGCCAGGACATTTTTCACATTGTAGCTCCACTTCTTGTAAGACTAAAGCGAAGTCCTCAGTATGTCGTTTGTTCTGTCCAAAACTTTAATAATGTGGGATGTAATGAACACTGCAGCTTCTATGGGACGCTAACAGGACGTTTTATGGTCACAATCAATCTGACCTCTCCTTGTTTTCTGCTTCCAGTGATCGACCCAGAAGTAGCTCTGAAGGCTTGCCAGGAAGTTCTTCTCAAGGTCAAGCTGCAGAACAGGGAAGTGCCTGAACAGCAACAACTTGACTACAATCAACAGCAGGACGATCAACAACAACAACACTTGACAGAGCGCTCCAGTCCACAGTGGCACATCAGCCCAGACACCAGCTCCATCAAAGAAGAAAACGAGGAGGAGGAGGAGGAAGAGGAGGAGGTGGGGACTTCTGGGAAGGATATAGAAAAACAACAAGGTATTTCCCAGCAAGACCCACCTCCCTCAGCACGTCCGGGGTCTTCTTTATTGCCGTCGGCATCATCATCGTCATCATCTAAACAGTCGTGGCTGCTGCGCCTGTTCGAGTCTAAGCTATTTGACGTTTCCATGGCGATCTCCTACCTGTACAAGTCAAAGGAGCCAGGTGTGCAGGCGTACATCGGGAACCGCCTCTTCAGTTTCCCCGACAGCGAGGTGGACTTCTACCTACCGCAGCTTCTCAACATGTACGTACACATGGACACCGAGGTGGGAGACGCCATCAGACCATACCTGGTGAGTCCTCAGACACCTGATTACTAAGAAAACATTATGCACAACAAACTAAGCTCTCAGCAGAATTCATCATTAATTTCTGACTGAACTGATGATTTCACCACTGACACATTTGAATGAGTTTGTATTTCGTTCATGTGAAGCTAGTTAGCCAGCTAACCATTGTTCAAGGTGTCTGATTATTAACACAGCTAATTAGTTTAGTAGTTCAACTAACTAAAGAAGCTAGTGTTAGCATGTTAATAGCTAAATCCCATCCATCTGCTTACCGCCCCTCTTCTGGGGTTGATTATCAATGTCTCCATGAAAGCGCCACTTTGCTCAGAATTGGGAAACCATGCTCCTATCCTCGAGTCAGACCTGGGAGGGCAGCTCCTGATCGTCTGGCCCTTAGAAGAAACCATGAGCCAGAAGGACTACAACTTCTCAAGTACAGAGGGAGTTCACGAAGACCACAGACTTCCAGTTGGCCTCTGGCAAACCATGAGGGTTGTGCACCAACCGACTTGGTGCACACACCTGTTCAGTGTTGTATAGAGATAGGCAGACGGGTTGCTGGTTCCCCTTTTTCTTTTACTTTTTTTTTTTTTAAACAGGGCATCTCAATTGTCAACACATTACCCAGCATCTTTGGGAAAACATATCCTGTGGTGCTGGAGTGGTGGCTCTGGTCAATTGTTAAACGCCAGATAGGGGATCAGCTCTTTACCCTTTCAGGAAGGCTGGATGGGCCATGGGACTTAGACCATCCACAATCTGAAAGTCCTTTGTGGTCTCGAAGAAGGCTTATGACACTGTTCTTGTGGGCGTACTATGGCCACATGGGGTGTCATATCACCCCAGGCCCCATTTGAAAACGTATTGAACGAGTTAAAAGTGTAATATTTCAGATATTGACATTTGATCTAAAGTCTTCCTCTGTGTCTCTCTCAGATCCACCGTTGCAGAGGTAGTATAACCTTCTCCCTGCTGACAGCTTGGCTGTTGGGTGCTTACTCCTCCGACATGCACATCTCCACCCAGCGTCACTCCAGAGGCACCAAACTCCGAAAACTCATCCTCTCCGATGAACTCAAACCTTCTGCTCCTTCATCTGACGCTCCCAGAGCAGTTTCAGCTTCTGTTTCCGACAGCCCGGTGTCCTCGCCGTCCCACCGCCGCTGTCACCGGAGGCACAACAGCAGCAACATGGACCCTTCCCCCGCCTTCTCTACGGCCGGCCCCTCTCCAGACAGCCCCATACTGGGAGAGGCAGAGGTGTTTGTTTCCCCATCCAGGAGGACCCACCAGAGATCCAAGTCTGACGCCACCATGGCAAGCAGCGGACCCGGCTCCGGCCTCCGACGGACAGGGAGTAACCCGAAAGTGGAAGCTGTCCATGAGGAGGTAAGGACCAGACTCTTTTATTTAATTTGTCTCATTGTTGTGCTGACACCAACACGGGAAGAGTTGGGTCTTATGGGATCAGAATCAGAATCAGAATCAGAAACTGTTTATTGCCAAGTAACATACATTACAAAGAATTTGCCGTGGTCTGAAGGTGCTATTGTTTTGATAACAAATAAGTAGAATATAAAAGCTAAAATAAGAATAAGAATAAAAATAAGATAAGATAAATAACAACAGTGCAGTGACCAGAATAAAGTAAAGTGTCCAGTAGGGGGTGGGTGCGTTAATGTAACGCAGGGGGGACAGGGGTGATGTACGTTAATGTAAGTAGTGTTTGTGTTCGGGGGCGGTCAATGCAAGTTCGTTAGCGATAGTTGGTCTTTGGTGAGATGTGTCGTCACAACTAGACCTGAAAGTTACTGCTCACCTTCTGTAGAGTATTTAAATACTTCAGTACTCGGTAATAGCAATCTCATAAGCATTCGCACATAAACTAATGACATTAACATTTTGTGATAAAGATATGTAAATGTACAGGCAGCAAAAAAAAATTGAATTAAGAGAAACTTGACGACAACAGTAAATATAAGATGACAGTACATTGAACAGTAATCAATAATGAAGTTTGATGTATTTTAAATAATACAGCACACAAAACTGTATTAAACATTAACTGAGAAACATTTAAGTCAACAAAACATATCCAATAAAACATTTAGTGCTGCAGTTTGCATCTTTCTCTTCTTGTCTTTGTTTCGCTTCGTCTGTCTTGATGTTTGTTAGTTACACGTGATAAGACCCTTCAGCCGTCTGCATTCATCACCTGTTCAAACACACAAAACACCTGTTCCAGAGCCTGTTGTACTCGTCTGTACACCTTCACCTTTTCATCCTTCTGTAATGTAATATAAGGAATATTAAAGGGCAGGAGGTCATGGATTATTAGCTCTATCAGCAGCCTCTATGGAGGTTCACAGTTGTAGTTTCTCAACAGCTGTTGGATGGACTGGTTCTGACCTTCATGGTCCCCTCAGGATGAACTGTAGTAACTCTGGTGATCCTCTGACTCTTCATCTAGCGCCACCATCAGGTCAACATGTTCATGTGTCCAATACTTTGGTTTATGACCAAATACCTGCAGAACTGATGACGTTCATCAGCCTCAGCTGGACTCTGTGTTTACTGCTAATCAGCTAATGTTAGCATGCTAACACATGGATGGTGACATGACATGTTAGCATGCTGATGTTAGCGTGTAGCTCAAAGCAGCGCTGTGCAGCCTGGTCTTCCTTCCTTTTTTGGTCTTTTCAGCTCAAACGTCACTGCATAAAAACAAGCCGCTGGTTGGCGTCCATGTTTGTTTTGGTACAAGATCACGTGACCGCTGGTGTTCTGGTGGGAGTTGTAATGTCGTGTACCTGCAGAGCTCCAGTGGTTCAGTTTGGTGTCTGGTGGATTTACTCAGTCGTCAGGTTTCTGAAACGTTGTTTGAACGTTGTTTGTCTTTGTAGCTTTGAGCTTCAGTCTGTTGGGGTTGAACAGCTTGTTGTTGTTGTTGTAGTACCATCAGGAGAGCTGCTGAGAGTGTAAACTGGTTTCCAGTTTGTGACTCTGGAAGACGACTGGAGATTATTTGTTTTGTGAAAAAGAGAAACAGGAGATTTCGACAGACTTTCAGAGTGTTTTCTCTGCTGTCACATTCTTGGCCGGTGGTTCAGTCACGAGACCGAGGCTCTCCATTGGCTGGGAGTCAAACGCAGAGTGCGATCTGATTGGCTGAGAGCCAAGCTTGGTTCTTCCTGCACACAGAGAGAGAAAACTCTGAACCTTTTCTCCTCTTTTCATCGTCCAAAAACATAAAACAGACATTAAAAAGACGAGAGAGAGGAGAGCAAACGTCTCTGTTTTTCTTCTTTTCCTGTTCGTCTGTTCGTCTGCTGATGTTTGATCATATTTTCCACTCGTTTTTATTTTTAGAGATCCTCCGCTGGAAAGACTGAAGAGGGAGAATAAAACTGCAGCAAAGCTTCTTATTTGATGTTGAACTTCTGACCTCCTGATAAAGAACCTCAGTAACCATTTCTGAACCAGTTATTTTCCAGAGACCGTTGATAACAGTGAAAATGTAGCTGAGAAAAGGTTGAAATAGTTTGACAGTTCAACAGTTTTTACTCAAACGTTTAAAGAAGACAAAGACACACAGATGAGATGGAAGAGCGACTGTTTAGATCGTGTTGCATCAGGAAAAAGTTTTACTTCAATCCGACATATATTCATATTGCTGTGTCTGAGGTTTCTGCTCGTGTGAAGTGAAGGAACTTTCACAAGTCAAATTACTGTTGTAAGATTACAGAAGGCGGCTGACGTGTGTAACGTTCACTTCTCAAGACGGACAGCAGGAGTGAACGAGTGTAATAATAAGTGAACACATTGACAGGTGATCACATATCTGCATTATTGATCATTCTGGACAAAGAAGCTTTAAATGATTTCAGTGATGTTGAAGACATAGCATGAAGCCAGCAGCTTATTTAAATGAGATGAGAGCCGATGTGTTCTGAGTTGTTCAGTTCCTCTGATTCAATAATTCATCATTTAAATAAAAAGAAACTTGAAAAAACAATAATTTCTTTATTTATTAGAATAAAAGACAGAAAGAGACTCTCTGACTCTGTCCTGGTGGAGGGTGAGGGGAGGAGGTTACAGGGAGGACAGGAAGTGAGGAGGAGGAGGAGGAGGAGGAGGAGGAGGGTTGGTTCCCTGCCAGAGGCTGCCGACGCTGACAACAACAACAGAGTTTATATAACGGAGAGACGATGAGAAATACTTGAAATGTGAATCACAGAGACTGAAACTGACTTTAGGAGTTAAAATGTTCTCAGATCAGTTTCTAAATGTTTCCTTCAGATCAGGGCATTATCAAAATAACTGCCCATTAATTTTCTGTCCATCGACTAATTGATTAATCAGCTAGTGGTTTCCTCTCTGCCGTCGAAGTGATTTCTCTGCTCTGTTTCACAAAGCCTGAGCGGTTTAAAAGGTCGAGTTGATATGAAATATGAAACTCATAACTCTTGAATATAAAGTGAACTTTGTGACTGATTTAAACTGTAAAATCTGCTGTTTCTGTGTTTCGTGCCGCAGAATCTGGGTCATGTAAACATCTTTCCTCTTTGATTTCCTCCCAAAACATCTCCGAAACGTTTCCATGTGTCGCCCCCCCCCCCCCCCCACCTCAGACCTGGTTCTGGGTGAGGGAGGGACCGGGAGGCCTCTGGAGGAGGATTTAAAACATGTGACGCTGAAACGTGTGAAACAGCAGCTGCGTCATGTGACAAGAGTCGCCGTGTGTTAGAAACTGAGCTGAAACGCTCTCCTCCGATTGGTCAGTGGGGACGTTCGGTTCTGGTTCAGAGACCAAAACCAGCTCACGGTCGGCGGTCACATGACTCAGCAGCAGCTCATTCATTGGATGGAGTTTGTTAAATAATTCAAACTAACTCTGATTTCAAACTTCATGTCAGCATCTTTCCCGAAACAAACTTCTCCACATATCATTACATTATTATTATTTCTAATTGTTTTAAAATCTTGTGTTTGAAAACGGTTCAGATGTATAAAAATTACAAAATAATGTGTTTGATTCAAACAACCCTCCTCTAAATTACTACGTTTCTTCACATACGACATGTTATTGATCCTGACCAGCGTGTGTATCAATAAATATTATAATATATATAGATATATATATATATCTATATATATATAGGACATCTCTCAAAAATAGGTTTATTAAAAAAATCATCAGATAAAAATGCAGCAACCTGAAACCTGAAAGCATTTTCAAAAATCAGTATTTTCATTAATCAGTTGCTTATTTATTTGATGTCATCCACCCACAGATATTAAAGTATAAATGCTATATAAGATATACATCTCACTGCAGGTTGATTTCATAGAAAATAATGTAAAAACCTGATGAATCATTTATGAAAAGCTGAAACATTTGCTGGTTCCAGCTTCTCAGGTGAAGATTTGCTGCTTTTCCTCTGAATGCTGTTAATAATTGGAATATGTTGTTAATAACTGGAGCTTTGGACTGTTGCTTGGACACATCAGACATTGTGGCGCCACGCTGCCCTCTGGTGGACAAACTGATGAGCTGCAGTTTGTTCATGTGACACTTCTGACCTTTACATTTCTTCTTAAAGAGTTTCACTTTAAAAAAACATTTCTCGCTGTTTGAAACTGTCAAATATAGTCTGTATCCGTTTGTTTCCACTCTTTGTTGAAACAAATAATATTTTGTGGCTGCAGCATCATAAGAATCCGTTTTATGTTTTATCCCTTAAACTTTTTTTGCTTGAAAAAAACGACTTAGGGTTAATCGACGATCAGAATTAGTTTTCCTTCGATCTATTATTGTTAATAATGTGACTTTTCTTCAGTGTCTGTTGATGATTCACTGATTTAATGTTGTCGTCCGTCTCCCGAAACTATAAATACGTCTTATATTTGTCTTTGTGTCTCAGCCGGAGCGTCTCCGTCCTCAGAGGGAGTTCGTCAAGTCTCTGCTCTGCATCGGGAAGCGTCTGGCCACGCTGCCCACCAAAGAGCAGAAGACCCAGCGGCTGATCTCAGAGCTGTCGCTGCTCAACCACAAGCTGCCGGCCCGAGTCTGGCTGCCCACCGCCGAACACCAACACCACGTCTGCAGGATCCCACACACTCAGGCTGTGGTGCTCAACTCCAAAGACAAGGTGACGGGAGACGCACACCTGACGGGAGACACACACACCTACAACTCTTAAGTCTGTCTGATATCCCCCCTGCAGACAGTGACGTTCTTCTTCTTCTTCTTCTTCTTCCTCCTCTTCCTCTTCTTCCTCCTCCTCCTCCTCCTCCTCAGGCTCCGTACATCATCTACGTGGAGGTGTTGGAGTGCGAGAGCTTTGAGACGTCTCCTCTTCCCGCTCGGATCCCGGAGACGAGGATCCGATCCGCTCGCTCCGCAGAGAACCTGGACTGTGGCGGCGTCACCGCGGCTAACGCTAACAGCGGGATGACATCAGAGCACAGAGCGGGAAGTTTCTCCACCGTCCCAAACTACGACAACGACGACGAGGCGTGGGCCACCGACGACATCGGACAGCTGCAGGTGGAGGTGGAGGCCCAGACCAGCAGCAGCGACAACATCAGCCAGTTCTCAGTCGACAGCATCACAAGTCTGGAGAGCAAAGAGCCGGTGTTCATCGCCGCCGGAGACATCAGGTAGGCACACACACACACACACATTAACCCAGTCTGGTTTCAGAGGGGTCCAGGACTGATGGCGGATGATACTGGGACACAGATGAGAAAGAAAACCATGTGACAGTTTTGAAAGTTTGACCACTCAAACATCTGAGATAATGATAATAATCACGATCATAACTGAGAAGAAGCACAAAGACACCAGATCCCAAATAATAAAGTCATATTTTAATGAAAATCATTCACATCACACCAATAAGGAACATTCATATTTCATATTTCTTATTTTACTGCAGAACTTTAATTATTGATTCAAACAGAACCTGCTGACGGTCTGAAGCTTCCTGTCTAACACTCTGTTTGTTCTCTCTGGTGTTTCGGTTCTTCAGACGCCGTCTGTCGGAGAACCTCGCTCACACTCCGACCACCTTCAGGAGAGACCCCGAGGATCCGTCAGCTGTCGCCCTCAAAGAACCCTGGGAGGAGAAAGTCAGGTGAGTCCACAAACATCAACTGCTTCTTCACCAACAGAGTGTTGTGAGATATATATATTTATATATATTTCTACTTCTCTGCAGGCGCATCAGAGAAGCCTCTCCGTACGGTCACCTGCTGAACTGGAGGCTGCTGTCGGTCATCGTCAAGTGTGGAGACGACCTGAGACAGGAGCTGCTGGCCTATCAGGTCCTCCGACAGCTGCAGGTACCGACACACCTGGAATATAATTGCAGATTACCGTGAATGTATCGCTGTTTCCACTCATAAAATGTATTCATCAGAATCAGAATCAGAAATACTTTATTGATCCCCGGGGGGAAATTGTACAGTACCGGTGCTCCCATTCAAGAGTAGAAAGTAGCATAATTTAGAACTAAAAGTATGTAAAAAATATAAAAATAAGAAATGGAAAATAAAAATATACACATTTACAGTATTTAAGTGAAAAATAAAGTAAAAAATATATACAATAACAATGTGTATGTATCTATATCTATATAGATATATATAGATATAGATATGTGTATTGCACTGAAACATTTAAAGAACAAATAGTGAGGTAGTATATGAACAGGTGAAGCAGGTCCAGGTTTCCAGTCTCTTCCTGAGTGTCTGACGCTCAGAGAGAGGAGTTGAACAGTCTGATGGACACAGGCAGGAATGATTTCCTGTGTCGCTCTGTTGGACATTTGGGAGGAATGAGTCTCCCACTGAAGCTGCTCTTGTGTCCGACCAGTACGTCATGGAGAGGATGTGAGACATTGTCCAAGATGCCCCGCAGCTTGGACAGCATCCTCCTCTCTGACACCACCGTCAGAGAGTCCAGCTCCACCCCCACAACAGCACTGGCCTTGCGGATCAGTTTGTTGAGTCTGTCGGAGTCCGCCACCCTCAGCCTGCTGCCCCAGCATGCAACAGCATAGAGGATAGCACTGGCCACCACAGACTCACAAAACATCCTCAGCATAGTCCGGCAGATGTTGAAGGACCTCAGCTGCCTCAGAAAATAGAGACGGCTCTGGCCCTTCTTGTAGAGGGTTAGGGGTTCTTTACACAGTCCAGTTTCTTGTCAATGTGGACTCCCAGGTACTTATTGTCTGATGTTGTTCTTTGCTATTCATGAGGTAATGACGCTTCTGCAGGACGGACGCAGTCTTTCCTTTCAGTTGTTCTGAGTTTGTTCTTCATCTTGACGTCAACTGTCAGAAGAGACTTGGTGTTTCAGGAAGTGAAACCTGACTGGAGTGTTTTTGTGTGTGCAGTCGATCTGGCAGCAGGAGAGAGTCCCTCTGTGGATCAAACCTTACAAGATCCTGGTGATGTCATCAGACAGCGGCATGATCGAACCCGTCCTCAACGCCGTGTCTCTGCACCAGGTACACACACACAAACAACAAGGCATCATGGGAACTCATCTCTGCATTAACCTGTCAGAATTATGTTCGTTTAGTTAGTGAGATTAAAAGTCGAGCAGCAGCTGACAGAACCGTCTCACCAGAGGTCCATTCAGTAGCTTTATAAAGACTATTCAGTTTATTAGTATGTATTATTCAGTGTTTATTAGCAATGTAGTTAAATCCCTCTGACATTTTAATAGACAGAAAAGAAAAGTGTGGCGCCATCTTGGAGGTGATCATTTAACTTCTGAGGTGACACCTGTCCATCATCTACCTGTCAGACGTTTCTCTAAACAGGTTTGTTTCCTGTCCGTCAGGTGCGTAAACAGAGTCAGCTGTCTCTGCTCGACTACTTCCTGCAGGAACACGGCAGCTTCACCACCGAAGCTTTCCTCACCGCTCAGAGGAACTTCGTCCAGAGCTGCGCCGGATACAGCCTCATCTGTTACCTGCTGCAGGTGAAAGACAGGTGAGACACACACACACACACACACACACACACACACACACACAGCCTCACCTGTTACCTGCTGCAGGTGAAAGACAGGTGAGACACACACACACACACACACACACACACACACACAGCCTCACCTGTTACCTGCTGCAGGTGAAAGACAGGTGAGACACACACACACACACACACACACACACACACACACACACAGCCTCACCTGTTACCTGCTGCAGGTGAAAGACAGGTGAGACACACACACACACACACACACACACACACACACACACACACACACACACACACACACACACACACACACACACACAGCCTCATCTGTTACCTGCTGCAGGTGAAAGACAGGTGAGACACACACACACACACACAGCCTCACCTGTTACCTGCTGCAGGTGAAAGACAGGTGAGACACACACACACACACACACACACACACACAGCCTCACCTGTTACCTGCTGCAGGTGAAAGACAGGTGAGACACACACACACACACACACACACACACACAGCCTCACCTGTTGCCTGCTGCAGGTGAAAGACAGGTGAGACACACACACACACACACACACACACACACACACACAGCCTCACCTGTTACCTGCTGCAGGTGAAAGACAGGTGAGACACACACACACACTTCTTTTCTCTATGCGAACACTTTCTCCCAGTCTGTGCTAAGCTAGGCTAACAGTCCCGTAGCTCTCTCTGATGTGAAACTGATCTCTACAGACACAACGGGAACATCCTGCTGGACTCTGAAGGTCACATCATCCACATCGACTTCGGCTTCATCCTCTCCAGCTCTCCTCGTAACCTCGGCTTCGAGACGTCGGCCTTCAAACTCACGTCAGAGTTCGTCGATGTGAGTAAATAATGACAGTTTTACATTCAGAGCCAGACTGTCAGAGCAGGTCTACAACAGACCTGAGGATCATTACACCTGATCCAAGAGGACTCAACATGGGACCAGAGTCTGGTCTTGGTTATGAGGAACCTTTAGCAGACAACATGTCCAACATATGAAGAAACTGAAACCACAAGTCTAATCCAGCCTCTGCTGGGTCATGGTCTTTGTCAGGTCACGTTCAGGACTTCACGTTGTTCTGAATGAATGTGTTTCAGGTGATGGGCGGTCTGGACGGAGACATGTTCATCTACTACAAGATGTTGATGCTTCAGGGTCTGATCGCTGCCAGGAAACACATGGAGAAGGTGCTGCAGATAGTGGAGATCATGCAACAAGGTAACACAGTACATTTACTCTGGAGTACACATTAAATACTTCATCTTGTATCATGTAAAGACATTCAAACTTTTTCCTCCTCAGTGGGAAACTTTGAAATTAAGATAGAAACACGACACAGACTGAAAGCTGATTAATGATCGTTTCCTCTTGTGTTTCATTTCCTCCTCGCACCGACGTTTCCTCCTCATATTGACGTTTCCTCCTCGCACCGACATTTCCTCCTCGTATTGACGTTTCCTCCTCGCACCGACGTTTCCTCCTCGCACCGACGTTTCCTCCTCGTATTGACGTTTCCTCCTCGTACCGACGTTTCCTCCTCGTATTGACGTTTCCTCCTCGTATTGACGTTTCCTCCTTGTACCGACGTTTCCTCTCTTGTTTCATTTCCTCCTCGTATTGACGTTTCCTCCTTGTACCGACGTTTCCTCTCTTGTTTCATTTCCTCCTCGTACCGACGTTTCCTCCTCACACTGACGTTTCCTCCTCGTATTGACGTTTCCTCCTCGTATTGACGTTTCCTCTCTTGTTTCATTTCCTCCTCGCACCGACGTTTCCTCCTCGCACCGACGTTTCCTCCTCGTATTGACGTTTCCTCCTCGTATTGACATTTCCTCCTCGCACTGACGTTTCCTCCTCGTACCGACGTTTCCTCTCTTGTTTCATTTCCTCCTCGCACCGACGTTTCCTCCTCGCACCGACGTTTCCTCTCGTGTTTCATTTCCTCCTCGTATTGACGTTTCCTCCTCGCACCGACGTTTCCTCCTCGTATTGACGTTTCCTCCTCGTATTGACGTTTCCTCTCATGTGTTTCATTTCCTACTCACACCGACGTTTCCTCCTCGTATTGACGTTTCCTCTCATGTGTTTCATTTCCTACTCACACCGACGTTTCCTCCTCGTATTGACGTTTCCTCCTCGCACCGACGTTTCCTCCTCGTATTGACGTTTCCTCTCATGTGTTTCATTTCCTACTCACACCGACGTTTCCTCCTCGTACCGACGTTTCCTCTCATGTGTTTCATTTCCTCCTCGTATTGACGTTTCCTCCTCATACCGACGTTTCCTCCTCGTATTGACGTTTCCTCTCATGTTTCATTTCCTCCTCGTGTTGACGTTTCCTCCTCGTACCGACGTTTCCTCTCTTGTTTCATTTCCTCCTCGCACCGACGTTTCCTCCTCGCACCGACGTTTCCTCTCGTGTTTCATTTCCTCCTCGTATTGACGTTTCCTCCTCGCACCGACGTTTCCTCCTCGTATTGACGTTTCCTCTCATGTGTTTCATTTCCTACTCACACCGACGTTTCCTCCTCGTATTGACTTTTCCTCCTCGTATTGACGTTTCCTCTCATGTTTCATTTCCTCCTCGTGTTGACGTTCCCTCCTCGTACCGACGTTTCCTCTCATGTGTTTCATTTCCTCCTCGTATTGACGTTTCCTCCTCATACCGACGTTTCCTCCTCGTATTGACGTTTCCTCTCATGTTTCATTTCCTCCTCACACTGGCGTTTCCTCTCATGTGTTTCATTTCCTCCTCGTACCGACGTTTCCTCATGTTTCATTTCCTCCTCACACTGACGTTTCCTCTCATGTGTTTCATTTCCTCTTCATATTGACGTTTCCTCCTTGCACCGACGTTTCCTCCTCGCACCAACGTTTCCTCCTCGTACCGACGTTTCCTCTCGTGTTTCATTTCCTCCTCACACCGACGTTTCATTTCCTCCTCGCACCGACGTTTCCTCCTCGTATTGACGTTTCCTCCCATGTGTTTTATTTCCTCCTCGCACCGACGTTTCCTCCTTGTATTAACGTTTCCTCCTCGTACAGACGTTTCCTCTCGTGTTTCATTTCCTCCTCATATTGACGTTTCCTCTCGTGTTTCATTTCCTCCTCGTACCTACGTTTCCTCTCATGTGTTTCATTTCCTCCTCGTATTGACGTTTCCTCCAATGTGTTTTATTTCCTCCTCGCACCGACGTTTCCTCCTTGTATTGACGTTTCCTCCTCGTACAGACGTTTCCTCTCATGTGTTTCATTTCCTCCTCGTGTTGACGTTTCCTCTCATGTGTTTCATTTCCTCCTCGTACCGACGTTTCCTCTCATGTTTCATTTCCTCCTCACACTGACGTTTCCTCTCATGTGTTTCATTTCCTCCTCGCACCGACTTTTCCTCCTTGTATTGACGTTTCCTCCTCGTACAGACGTTTCCTCTCATGTTTCATTTCCTCCTCACACCGACGTTTCCTCTCATGTGTTTCATTTCCTCCTCATATTGACGTTTCCTCCTCGTACCGTCGTTTCCTCTCGTGTTTCATTTCCTCCTCATATTGACGTTTCCTCCTCACACCGACGTTTCCTCTCATGTGTTTCATTTCCTCCTCATATTGACGTTTCCTCCTCACACCGACGTTTCCTCTCATGTGTTTCATTTCCTCCTCGTACCGACGTTTTCTCTCATGTGTTTCATTTCCTCCTCGTACCGACGTTTCCTCTCATGTTTCATTTCCTCCTCACACTGACGTTTCCTCTCATGTGTTTCATTTCCTCCTCGTACCGACGTTTCCTCTCATGTTTCATTTCCTCCTCACACTGACGTTTCCTCTCATGTGTTTCATTTCCTCCTCGTACCGACGTTTCCTCTCATGTTTCATTTCCTCCTCGTACCGACGTTTCCTCTCATGTTTCATTTCCTCCTCACACTGACGTTTCCTCTCATGTGTTTCATTTCCTCTTCGTATTGACGTTTCCTCTCATGTTTCATTTCCTCCTCGCATCGACGTTTCCTCCTCGTATTGACGTTTCCTCCTCGTACCGACGTTTCCTCTCGTGTTTCATTTCCTCCTCGCACCGACTTTTCCTCCTTGTATTGACGTTTCCTCCTCGTACAGACGTTTCCTCTCGTGTTTCATTTCCTCCTCACACCGACGTTTCCTCTCATGTGTTTCATTTCCTCCTCGCATCGACGTTTCCTCCTCGTATTGACGTTTCCTCCTCGTACCGACGTTTCCTCTCGTGTTTCATTTCCTCCTCACACCGACGTTTCCTCTCATGTGTTTCATTTCTTCCTCGCACCGACGTTTCCTCTCATGTGTTTCATTTCCTCCTCGTATTGACGTTTCCTCCTCGTATTGACGTTTCCTCCTCGTATTGACGTTTCCTCCTCATACCGACGTTTCCTCCTCGCACCGACGTTTCCTCTCATGTGTTTCATTTCCTCCTCGTATTGACGTTTCCTTCTTGTATTAACGTTTCCTCCTCGTATTGACGTTTCCTCCTCATACCGACGCTTCCTCCTCATATTGACATTTCCTCCTCGTACCAACGTTTCCTCTCGTGTTTCATTTCCTCCTCGTACCGACGTTTCCTCTCATGTGTTTCATTTCCTCCTCGTATTGACGTTTCCTCCTCGTACCAACGTTTCCTCTCATGTGTTTCATTTCCTCCTCGTATTGTCGTTTCCTCCTCGTACCAACGTTTCCTCTCATGTTTCATTTCCTCCTCGTACCAACGTTTCCTCTCATGTGTTTCATTTCCTCCTCGTATTGTCGTTTCCTCCTCGTACCGACGTTTCCTCTCATGTTTCATTTCCTCCTCGTACCAACGTTCCCTCTCATGTGTTTCATTTCCTCCTCGTATTGACGTTTCCTCCTCGTACCAACGTTTCCTCTCATGTGTTTCATTTCCTCCTTGCACCGACGTTTCCTCCTCGTATTGACGTTTCCTCTCATGTGTTTCATTTCCTCCTCGTATTGACGTTTCCTCCTCGTACTGACGTTTCCTCCTCGCACCGACGTTTCCTCTCATGTGTTTCATTTCCTCCTCGTATTGACGTTTCCTCCTCGTATTGACGTTTCCTCCTCGTACTGACGTTTCCTCCTTGCACCGACGTTTCCTCTCATGTGTTTCATTTCCTCCTCGTATTGACGTTTCCTCCTCGTATTGACGTTTCCTCCTCGTACTGACGTTTCCTCCTCGTACTGACGTTTCCTCCTCGCACCGACGTTTCCTCTCATGTGTTTCATTTCCTCCTCGTATTGACGTTTCCTCCTCGTACTGACATTTCCTCCTCGTACTGACGTTTCCTCCTCGCACCGACGTTTCCTCTCATGTGTTTCATTTCCTCCTCGTATTGACGTTTCCTCCTCGTATTGACGTTTCCTCCTCGTACTGACGTTTCCTCCTCGCACCGACGTTTCCTCTCATGTGTTTCATTTCCTCCTCGTATTGACGTTTCCTCCTCGTATTGACGTTTCCTCCTCGTATTGACGTTTCCTCCTCGTACTGACGTTTCCTCCTCGCACCGACGTTTCCTCTCATGTGTTTCATTTCCTCCTCGTATTGACATTTCCTCCTCGCACTGACGTTTCCTCTCATGTGTTTCGTTTCCTCCTCGTACCGACGTTTCCTCTCATGTGTTTCATTTCCTCCTCGTATTGACGTTTCCTCCTTGCACCGACGTTTCCTCTCATGTGTTTCATTTCCTCCTCGTACCGACGTTTCCTCTCATGTGTTTCATTTCCTCCTCGTACCGACGTTTCCTCTCATGTGTTTCATTTCCTCCTCGCACTGACGTTTCCTCTCATGTGTTTCATTTCCTCCTCGTATTGACGTTTCCTCCTCGTATTGACGTTTCCTCCTCGCACCGACGTTTCCTCTCATGTGTTTCATTTCCTCCTCGTACCAACGTTTCCTCCTCGCACCGACGTTTCCTCTCATGTGTTTCATTTCCTCCTCGTACCGACGTTTCCTCCTCGCACCAACGTTTCCTCTCATGTGTTTCATTTCCTCCTCGTATTGACGTTTCCTCCTTGCACCGACGTTTCCTCCTCGTATTGACGTTTCCTCCTCGTACTGACGTTTCCTCCTCGCACCGACGTTTCCTCTCATGTGTTTCGTTTCCTCCTCGTACTGACGTTTCCTCCTCGCACCGACGTTTCCTCTCATGTGTTTCATTTCCTCCTCGTATTGACGTTTCCTCCTTGCACCGACGTTTCCTCCTCATACTGACGTGTGTTTTACTGCCCTCTTCAGGTTCCCACCTGCCCTGCTTCCATGGCTCCAGCACCATCCGCGGCCTGAAGGAGCGTTTCCACATGTCTCTGACGGAGGAGCAGCTGCAGCTGCTGGTGGAGCAGCTGGTTGACGGTTCCATGCGCTCCATCACCACCAAACTCTACGACTCCTTCCAGTACGTCACCAACGGCATCATGTGAGCACGGAGACGCAGCAACACCTCCTGCAGACACTCGTGTGGAAACTTTTAGCAGCTGCTGGTATTTGGATTCAGACTCTTTGAACGTCGCTGGAGATTTTAAACGTTTGTTTCTGAAGGGATTTACTCATTAACCTCCGCTCTGCGTTCATCACTCTGTCTCTGAAGTTTGAACAGATTTGTTTTGAATCTGAGGATCAGCTGATCAGATTTTAGGTGAACTTTTGCTGCATTCATGGGCAGCTGGGAAAGTACAGTGTCTGGGACTTTTCCAGGTCGATATTTACAGCCTGAGACAAATTCTCCCTGTCAGAGAAACACATTAGATCATCATTAGATTCTATTGGATTCTACTGGATTTTACTCTGAACCAGCACACCGGATCTCAGCTGCTGTTGACTCGAGTGTTCAGATAACAGAAAACTGCAGAGGAAACACTGAACGCTTCATTGAAGCTGAGAGTTTGTAGTGTTTGGATCGGTTTTGAAGGACAGAAATTTTAATTTGACTTCTGATAAATGAGTTTAGTCGTTTATTGAGTTCAACTTTGCAAGGTTCACAAAACCACATCAATTGATTTGAATTTTCAGCTGCTGATCAGACAAAAATATTTGAAGCCATCACGTCAGTTTCTGGGAACTCATGACGAGCATTTGATTAATGATTTGGTCGATAAAATGTCAGAATAATGATAGTAGAGCTTTTCCTCACGTTCGAGTTTCACGTAGAACATTGAACTTCTCACCTCCTAAGACCTGGCATCCACATGCGTGGACATCACATTTTGGGTTATACCATAAAACTTAATTCTGCTTATATGGAAATTCAAAATTGTCCCCGTATGTGGAACTACATCATGTCAACAGATGATGCTTAGTTTTTATACTTATCAGGTCCCAATAAGCCAAGATAGCAAAGAGAAATTAAGATAGAACTTGGGTCTTAGGAGGTTAAAACTCCACAAACCGCAATGAATGTGATTTCAGTTTTGACAGCAGCTCCTTCAGCTGATTCTTCATATCACAAATATTTGAGTAAAATTCAAAATCCAAAATGTCGATCCAATTCTACAACACAACAAACACCAGCAGGAAGTCTGCAGCTTCTCATAATGAAGGAAGAAAGTCATGCCGCTCGGTTCGCTGTATGTTTGGTTGTTCTTAAAGAACTGAACAGTGAGAAAAAACACTGTGGAGAAAGAGTTTTCTTTGCTCTCTGGATGTTCAGAGAAAAGACTGAACGGTTTAGAAAGAAAGAAAAGAGACTGAATATACTATCACTCTTTAGTTTGAAATGGTGTCTGAGACCAGTTTATCTTCAACAGAATTCCCTGATGTGTCGAGTTTTACTTGTTTGTTTTCACCAGACATTCATCACAACTGCATCTAAAAAACGTTCATCCTGGAAGTTAATTCCAGCGTTCTATATGTTTTTTTGCAAATTTAAAAAAAGTTTGCAACGTGGCTCTGAGGAAGTGAAATATTTAGACGCTATCGGATGGATTGCCATTAAATTTGATTCAGACATTCATGACCGATCCTGTTCATGTAGCTCCATCATGAGGTGTCACGTTCATGACAAGAGACCAGTGACTGAATCCCTGTTGGCATCAGCTCTACTTCAAGATTAATGTGAGCATGTATGCAAACGTTGGTATACTAAAGTGTTTGTCAACAATTGTCTGACTTTTTTTTTTTAAACTTGTACAGATATAAACATAAATTTCACTTTTTCGTTGTTTTAATTCCAGCCAACATCGGCATGATAACGTCCAATAGTTGCTAACAAAAGTGTTAACATGCTAACATTAGCTTTAGTGTAGCGTCGTTTTTGAATCCAAAAACAAACCGTGCCTCTGTTTGTAGTACAAGAGCAATGCTTGTTTTTTCAAGTGATTTTTGAATTTATCGGCAGCATTGTTTTCATGCAAAATTGAGATTTAACAGACCCATAAATCAATATTTTAATAAGATTTATTGTGCAGTGCTTTAAGACCTTTTAACAATTTTCAGGAACTAGAAACTTTATGCAAACGTAAAACAAGTGTCTGGTGAAAAATAACCAATTAAAATTCAACATGTCAACTCATCACTGTATTTAATCTGCATGTTTGTCATTGAATTTTAATTTCCTGTTTTCAGTGTAAGAAGGGTCTGTGGTGAATTTCAGAAGTAATTATTTGCAATTTTTTGATGAGTTTCTGTCAACACACTCAGTCCACAACATGGTAAAGATGCTAACGATAACAAAACTCTACAGTGTTGAATTAAAGAGGAACATTTACACGAATGCAGAGTAACCGATACCTGCGGTCTTTTCCCGACACTCCACCTTACTTGAATGGCTTCCTGTCCTTTTTGAGCCAAAATGGCCACCGAGCGATGAAACGATTCGTTTGCAACATTTTTATGCAAGAACCTCATCATCCATGTTCCACTAACTGTACATCTGTGTATAACTCTGAACTGAATTAATGTGTTACAGTTATGTGTCTGTTAACGATATATTTGCATATTTAACGCTCGACGCTCTTCCTGCCTGATTGGCTGATCGAGATACATTCCTGTGATTAACTCCGGCCAATCAGGAGAGGCGCCTCTGCTGATCAGAGCGAGTGACTTTATTTCTGTGTTTGACAGAAAGTTTATTTTTCTTCATGAGGAGATCGGTGACGATCAGTTTCCTGAATATGTGAATGGGTTTTTTTTTTTAACAACAGTCCACTAAAACAAATGTTTCTCAGACAGATGTGTTCTTGTATTTACGGACACACTTATAATGATGTAACTAATGCTGGTAACACTTTCAATGGCTTTATTCCAGTGTGTCACACGTGTGTATGAACGTATTGTTTGTACATAAAAATACTGCATTTTTGTCTTCGAGAAGTGAGTGAAATTAAGTATTTCTTAAAATACTCAGCTAGTCTACTAAGATTTTAAATCCTCTAAAACTAACAAATCTAGTAGACAGTAGCTAGTACTACCAGAACTGTTAGCTTGTTAGCTAGAAAACATTGTGTTCAGGTCTGTAGCTACCTGCTTGTTCCACTCCTCTAAATATAACTCCAGTTACAAACATGAGGTAAAAGAGCAGAGGCTAATTAGCAAGCATGGAAGCAATTAGCTAGTCAATGCTCCGGACTCCACTTAAAAGTTTATAACTACAGATGTATTAATAGTAGAGGAATGACCAAAAATGAATTAAGATTGCTAGCTAGCTAACTAGCCTGCTTCCTTTCAAACACAAGAACATTACATTAGACTGGAGGGTAAATCGCAACATACTAGCAAGCATGTTAGCTAAGCCATTGTCATGCTAACAGTTAACAGACAATAGTGGTCATGGAATTTTTATTATAACAACTTCTCTCTTAAATATGTCCTTTTTTGTTTAAATAGCTCCTTTTCCCCCTGAAAGAAAGTTCATGTTTTATTTCAAAAGTGTATTTTCTTTTTAGATAATGTTAGTCGAGTGAGTCCATTTCAAACCAGGTGGTCGGTCTCCTCTGTAAAACCCTGTGAGACACCCTTTAGTTGATGCTACCTAACGTTACTAGCTACCTCATTGTAGTGATAAAATATATTATTTCATCTATTTGTCATCACATGCAGACTGGATTCACAGCTACAGACTTTTTTAATCAATATTCCCAGCTGTTTCTTGTTAGCCATTAGCTTGACAATGACTAAGCTAAAATCATAGCAAGCTTATTTTGTTGTCTGTTGAGCATCATTTTAGTTTTAATGTAAGTTTTAATTTTTATATTTATGGATTGTGTAGTAGTAATGTTAGAAATCAATGTGTCATCAAGAGGAACAATCCGTTTTTTTCTATCAATCAGTTAGCTTGTAGCTAACAAAGAAGAGCAGTGACAAGCTAGCTAGTTAGTGACAAACCTGAACAGACTGTAATAAGCTAGTTAGCCAACTAAAAGTTCAGGTTGTACAAATTATTTTAAGAAACATTTTTTGTATCATAATTTGAGTTTAACTTTTTGCTTATTTTTCTTTTTAATCCCAATTTTCTTTTCTTTTCTTGTATATTAATGCATCATTAACTGCTACAGGAGGAACGATCAGGTGGCGATCACATAACCAGCTGTTTTGTGTTTGCAGCCTGGTGGAAATTTACATTTTATAAACTAAGCATATAATTGTAATCAGAATCAGAAATACTTTATTGATCCCCGGGGGGGAAGTTATACTATTATACTAATAGACTAAATTATAGTAAAGATACTATAAAAGCTTGTCCCTGGAATAAAGCCAATATTTGGGGTTACTGTCGTATGATTAACATCTGTACAGTTGTTTGAGTTTTTTGTGTGTTTTGACCACTATTGAAGGAGAAGCACAGATCTGTTATTGTAAAAGCAGCCTCATGTTACCGTCTGCTAACCGTTAGCCTGCTACTTTTTACGCTACCGCGCTTTACAAAGATGCAGCTGTGACTAAAGTTTACCAGATAAGCAACTTAAATAGCAAATACTCTTTCTTGTTCTTTCATTTGTGAATATGTATGTATGTAAATGAAGTGATGTTAGTTTTCCTGTGAGAAAAATAGATGCCTTGATACGTACAGAAGGTACAAACTCTTATCAATGCAACAGGAGGGACGAAGGGTCTCGGACCTGAGAAGTGCTTTTATATTAGCCGTTTGACCGCTTCAGGGACGTGTTTTAATACTTAAATGTCTTCCTCTCCTACTTCAGTCTGAACAAGAAAAATATTTCTTTATATTTAAATGATTGTAGTCACATATTGATCATAGAAACAATTATGATTACTAAAATTAAGTGAAACAGCGTACATTTAAAATGTCAGAAGTATTACTTTGTTGTTTCCTAACATTAGCCATTAAATAAAGGCAAAAATAGAACTTAATACCCTCTACAATCGTTCTTTTTCTGAGTGAAGTCTGGTGAATCTAGAGAGGAAAACACTGCTGTCGAAAACTCGTCCCTGCTACTAAAAACCTTTCATTGCCTTCTTTCTTCCTTCCATCAGCTCAAACACATTCAAGAAATTCAATGTGAAAAACTCTTAAAGTGCATTTATCCTGAATGAAAATGTTTTCTGTCATTTGTAAAGGATTCCTTGATGTTTTTAACTTCAGTTGGTACTAAACATGTAACACTAAATCCATTAAAGCAGCATGGGGGCTCCTCCATCTTTATTTTGATTTTATGGAGGCATCTTGTGAGTTTCTATTGAATTCAAGCGGAACAACAAGGGGCTACTTGGGGAGACAAAGTGATGGCTTTATTTTTCACTGTGTGAAGAAAAACCAACAGGAAAACACTTTGGATTTCAGTGTTTCTTTACAAACCGCTTCATCTCACACGACACAAGAGGAAGCTTCATGGCGAGGAGGAGCTGATGAACAATTCATTTCTCTCTGATGGAGGAAAAAGACATGCAATGCAGTAATTTGGAAAAAGTTTGAGCAGGAAAAGTCTTAAAATCACCTGGACGACACAGGTGGAGGTATTTTATTCCCTTTTAAGAAGGAACTCAATTCATTGTCCAGGTGGAGGTCCAGGTGGAGGTCCAAGACCTCGAGGACCAGGACACATCTGTATTAATGAAAGTGTAATTTTTGATTAATTATGAGAGATTTCCTGATAATTATTAGATATTTTCAATCAGTTGCGATAGGAATCTTGTAGTTGTGAAATATTTTGACTAATATTGGTATGAGATATGGATCTTGTAATTAAAAGATCATTTGACTTAATTATAAAATCTTTGTATTTAATTACAAGATGTGTCCAATTAGTTTTCTTTGGTCAATCTAGTACATTTCTACTGCTCACAGAAAAACAACAAAAAACACAAATTGTACCAGACCTTGTTTGATGTGTCACAGGTCTGAGAAGCTCTCTCCATCCAACTGTAATTTATAAATTGCAGCTGATTTGGCCTTTAATAGGTAATTAATTAGTAAGTGAAGATCAACAAGTGTCTCTTAACTTCATAAACATGTCTGCTCCTCCTCCTCCTCCTCGTACCAGACTCTGAATGTAAATCTGCTCCTTTAAGGGAGAAGCAGAAAAGTCTCCGTCTGTTCACACCTCAGATATCAAACCTGTGTGTTGTTTGTGTGTCTGCTGAAGTTTTCAATCAGGACACATCGTGTGTCACATGTCCTCTCTGAGCTGCATGGAGGCTCATTCAATAAACCTGACACGTGTCTCTTATGTGTGCTTGACTTTGTTTTTAGTCGGGGTGCAGTTATTAGATCAGTTTGGTGACATGGTGATGCAGCCGCCACCGTGAACAGCTCGACGTGTGTAACGTCAGAGATTATAATTTCAGATTTTAATACCGGGTTTCAGTACCCATCCCTAAATAAAATTACATAAAATGACTATATATACACACATACATGAAAAGGTTTAATATCTAAATGACACATAACATGGCCTCCTGTGGTCTTCCTCTCTCCTCAGGTGTGCGAACGCGCTGGCAACATCGTTCTGTTGATAGAACAAAGACTTCAGGTCACTGCAGGTGTCATACAGGTATCAGCAGGAAGGACTGACACCATTTGTTTTTAACCACAAGCACGGAAAAGCCATTTAGTGAGGAATTATTTATGAATTTTGTAAAAATATTATATCTGTCCAAATAAGAAAAAATGCTAATGATAGTCAAAATTATGATGCTTCTCAGTCAAGACTTAATGTGACTTTTTCATTAAAACTTTTATTAACATTATACATTACAATAGTACAACATTGACTTTTTAGTATCAGTTATCAGGCACCAAGTCAATATTATGACAAATATAAACTATAGGGTGATTCGTTGTTGACTTAGTGACTTACTAAGAGAACATTATTCGGAATTAAAATTACCAACTAATGTGACATAATTATAGCTAAGTATAAATTGACACTACTACTTTTAACGTGTTTAAATACCAAATCAAAAAATGATTAGATATCAATTAAAAATTATGACTTACAATGTGTAAATTGAAATTCTGTCAGAAAAACAATTATACTCATTTTTTCAATCAAAAGTTATGATTTTGAAAATCGTGACATCATAACTGAGGTAAAACATGAGTTAAGTTTTTGTCATTTTGAACATTTTATCATCTTCTGGTGGGCTTCCATACAAAGACGTAAAATCAAGTGATGAGACCACAAAAGAAAAAACTCAATAATCTTCACCACAAACAAATAAAGGAGTCGACACCGAGAGAGTTGGGTTTTGTTTTTACTGATAATTTGACATCATGACAAATTAAATACAAAGCTTACACAGAGAGCCTGGCAGCGTCCGACAGTCCGACAGCAAACACACCAAAGAAATAAACTTTTGGAAACACCGGACGACAACAGGAAGTACCGGCCACGCCCCGAACACTCAGAGAGGCATGATGGGAAAGTTTTAAGTGCTAAATGTTCTTCACGGGTCTCTGAACTCGATCAGCAACAACATCTGATTAGAGAAGACTTTTATTACTCAGTTTAAGACGTTAACTGTTTTATTCAACATGGCTTTAAATAAGTCGTTTTAAATCAGGACACTGGGTTCCTGAATCTTCCGGGACTTTAAGTTTTTTTATTCGGAGCACTTCGAAGTCAAAAAACTGTCCTGGTTTTTGTTGGTTCGAAGAGGAAAACTCTTTACATTTCCAGATTGAAACAATTCATTAAACATCTGTTCATCAGCAGTTACGACACGGTTTTAGTCCAAAATGTGCTTTTAGTTCAGTTTTTAAGTCCCAACAGCAACAGTCATGAAGTCATGACGTGTTTCTGGGTCCAACCAGAAGATTTTTACTCCTCCAGTCTCTTCTCACAGCTGACGTTAAAGGTACGGAGGCCCATTAACGCCCAGAAAGAAAAGCTAGGAGGAGTTAGGAACGCCAAAAATTAGTACTCATGGTAAATCATAATTATGAGATAGAAAGTCAAAAAATATTAAGTCATAATTCTGAGGCAATGAGTCATAAACATGAGATAAACATTTGACTTATTATGTCAAAATGATGAGTCATAAATACAAATTAATAAATCAAAATTTTTAAATAAGTCAAAACCCTGACATATACATACACACACAAAATTATTAGTCATAAATATGAAAAAATAAGTCAAACATTTGACTTTTCATCTCATATTTATGACTATGTTTTGTCTGTGTAATTTAGAATGTTGATTTATTTCATATGACTTAATATCTCATAGTTCTAATAACTCATTTTTACCTTGTTTTTTGTATTTATGACTTTGTGTCCCAAATTAGGACTTAGAAAGTCAAAATATGAGATATTAAGTCATAAATATGAGAAAAGACAAATGTTTGACAAATTAGGTCAAAGTTATCAGATACCGAGTCGTAAATAAAAGATAGTGAGTCTAAATAATAATTCTTATTATTTATTTATTTAATAATAAATGACTTAGTACAAAATCATGAGACAGTAAGTCAGAATGAGTATTTTTATTTTTGTCATTTCATGGCTTTTGTTAATCTTCTTGGCAGGTTCGGGCTTCCATATAAATGTAAGTTCTGCATACAGGTTTTTGTGATAAATGAAGAAAATAAGCTCTGATGATCAACACGACGAGCTGGAATCAAACATGTGACTGACGGGTAGTGAAAGTTGGCAGTGAACGCATCGTCAGACTCTTTGTGTTGTCGGCTCGTTCTGTCATCTCATATTTGTTGATTTAAAATCATTATTTTTCTCCTGTCTTTTATTTTCCTGAAATGTTCTTGAGTGGAAGAGTTTCGGACCTTTATATTAAATATTGATGAATTTGACATGTTTGGCATTTTATGGTTGGTTTAGTAGAAAATGTGTTCATATTCGGCAAGGTTTAGAAAAAGTGTTGATTTGGTGTCACAATGACGAAGGTTCATGTTAGCAGCAAAGACACATATTTCATTATTTAAGAGTGACATGTAATTAG